>NW_022280122.1:1153054-1214377 GCF_004355925.1 Anarrhichthys ocellatus
GCAGAGACCGGTCCACCGTGGACAGACCCAGATCCTCCAGCAGAGACCGGTCCACCGGGGTCAGACCCAGATCCTCCAGCATTGACCGGTCCACCGTGGACAGACCCAGACCGTATTGCTGGGAGGGTAGGGGGGCACAGGAGAACCAGAACCAGCACTGATTGGGACCGTCTGTCAGAACCTGCTTCAGTAAAATGAGAGGTTTTCTAAAGGGACTCTGGTACTCTGAAACACTACCACTTATGTCCACAGGGACCGCCAGAATCAACACAAAATGACTGTTTCTCATAGTAGCTTTAATATTCTCACCTCTGACATCGAACCAGAGTGGCTCTAAGTGTGTCTCACAAGAGAAGTCGTACCAGTACCCATATTTATTCATCACTGGACAGTATTCTTCACCGTAGTTGTCCGGTTGTCCAGGGTACCATCGTCTGAACTCCGTCTCTCCAGGTTTGTAGAAACTTGTGTTTGACAGTGACCACCTCCAGCTGTCCACTTCATCGTACAGTCCTATCCAGGCTCGCTGAAAGCAATATTTCATTGTGATATAAATAAATATACTTTTAGATATTTTTACTTTCCAATCTTTTCAAGTCTGTCTTAAAACAATATTCAGGTGCCAATATGAACATTGTGACGACCCCTCCCGTCCGCTAGGGGTCTATGTCCTGTGTGTCTTTGTCTTTCAGGATGTGGATCAGCAGCTAATGAGCCCCAGCTGAGGTGATGGCTATAAACCACATCTGAACCAGGATCGTTCTCCTCTCTGACTCGCCTGGGCTGACACGGCTGCCGCTTCATTTGATCGATTGTTTGTTTGTTTAGTTGTTTGTTAAATAACTGTCTATTTATTACTTTCCACTCGTCTTGTCTCCCTTATGTTACAGCCTTTGAGCCGGGTTGTAACAACATTGAAACAGGCTTTACTTCCTGTAATCACTCCTGCTGTTCATAATGGACTAAGCATCTCGTAACGTGGTGACGGCTGAGCTGGCGGCTAGAAGCTAACGGTGCTAACAATGACAACATTACTCCTCTATATCTTTACATGGATATTTGTTTCATGTTTTGTATGTAAAATATGAATCTGTAAATCTGTCACATAAATGTCCCTCTGAAATGTAGCATAAAATATTGAATTTAAATACTCAAGTAAAGTACAAGTACATACTTCAGTACAGTTCATCTGCATACTTTGTGTGAATGTAAAACTTTCAGACCTCCTGTCACTGATACAATATTACTCACAGAGCTGTCGTCCACCATTTGGCTTGAATGCACCATTGTTTTCAGGGTGTTCGCGTCCTCCATGTCCCGTATGGTGGCCAGGTCGCTGTATGTCTCTCTGCAGTGACGCTGTGCTTCAGTCATGGTCTTCGGGTCATAAACAAAATGGTAGCGACGTTCAGCAGGTGATGAGATGGCACACAGCCCTGGATTGACAAACAGCATATCGATTTGAGCACATTTAATATTAATAACTTAACTCACTAATGCAAATGATCATTTCACGTTAAATTAAAAAAAGACGAAGAAAGACGGGAAAGAAGAATGTCACAGGGACAAATTATTAAACAATATTATAATGTTAAAGATGGGAAAATAATAAAAACATATGAAAGTCTTGCCTGACACATGTATCATTTTGTTGTTAGTTTTAGATATTAGTTGACTAAATCATTATTATTAGAACTTAATAAACTCTGTTATACTTTAAAGAGCAGCTGTCTGTGATTACTGTCTGTGATTACTTTGTGCATGTGTTTTGTGATTATATCTGATATGTGGTCTGCTGCTCGAACTTAAACCTTCACTTTCACTCTGAATGTTTAATAGTATTTTGACTATTGACATTGTGAGTGAACACTAATTATGAGACTTAGTTTATCGTTTGGTTATTGGTCCCTGTTCGCAGGGTGGTGCCCCGTTATTATTAATAATCGTTAATAATCTTACTGATATTAATAATTCTATTGATCCTTTAAATCAAGATTGAAGACTTTTCTGTTTGCTGCCTTTAATTGAACCGTTTGCCTTGTTTTGATGCTTTTATGTGAAGCACTTTGAATTGTCTTGTTGTTGAAATGTGCTATACAAATAAATTTGCCTTGATGTCAATAATTTAGTTTTTTTATATGCTGATAACTCAAACACGCTCCTTTTCGTTCCCAACACAACACACTAATAAATAAATAACTCAAACTTAATAACTTTACTCACTAATGTAAATTATCATTTTACATTAAAATAAAAAAAAGAAGAAGAAAGAAGGGTAAGAAGAATGTCACAGGGACAAATTATTAAACAATATTATAATATTAAAGATGGGAAAATAATAAAAAGATATGAAAGTCTTGCCTGACACGACGACGATGCTCAGAAGAAGTTTGTCCATCCTCGTCTCTTCTGTGATCCTCTCTGTCAGTCGGTGACTAGATGTGCAGCTCATGCAAACTTCTGGAACGATTATTTGCCTATCAGGCTTTAATATTATGATGATGTAATAATATCTGACTGTCCTTTGATGTTTGGTTTTAAAACACGATGATGATAAATAATTGACCAGCAAGAACAAACAAGATGAATGATTATTACTCAGTTAAATAATAATAATAACAGTAACAATAATAATTGTAGCGTTATTGCTCGTAGCAGTTTTGATAAATAACAATTAACATCAAAATATTTAACGATTATGAATAACTTTATTATGAATCATAAGCTCGTAAAAAAATAATGATAGTACTTAGCTTCAGTGATACGACACCATTAGATTAACTGATATCATTTTAACATTAGATCAAATTGGAGGATTGCATGTGATCAGATAGAATCAGTGACTCATATCATCGATTGATGCTTTTACATTAAATGTATGAAGCACCGTTCAGCAGTTCAGTTTGAGAAGCACCAAGATTGTGAATAAATGTTATATTTGTTCTAATATAAATTTAAATTGAGATGTTTTGGTCTACGCTTATTGATCTGTTTTATTAATGTTTCTATCTGAGATTATTTTATTATCTGATTTAAATATATTTGGCCAAGTCTGGTATGACGCCCATGCTAAGCATCAGCTGGACTATGGAAAAGCTATGTGTAACAGCAAGCTTGCTGCAGACCTCAGTAGACGTTATCTTAAGATTAAGGGCGCAAGCATGCATCCTAAACGAGGCCATCCTACCGCTATGTGAAATATATATGTGTAACAGCAAGCATTCTGCAGACCTCAGCAAACATTATTTTAAGATTAAGGGCGCAAGCATGCATCCCAAAATAGGTAGATCTACCGCTATGTGAAATATCTGTGTGTATCAGCAAGACTGCTGCAGACCTTTAGCTGTTAGGTGCCACTTTTTGGGAAGGATGCAAGCAAGCATCCGAGAGAGGTCATACTACCTAAATCAAGCAGTGAACCCCAGCAAACCGCTTGCAAATGCAGCATTTAAAAGTATTTATTATTATTTTATTATTTATTATCTGCACATCTTGAATTAAACCGAATGCCTGCAACAAATGCTTTGATGGAAGGTTGGATTTCCGGTATTTATAACTGCGCTCAATTAAAGTGTTAATCATGGAGGTTTTTACAGGCATGACAGTAACAGTAAGCTGCAGAAAATGCAGTGAAATAGACCGTGCAAAATCATACGTTTTTATTGTAGATTTTTGCCAGTCCAAGACGCATGTAGAGTTCTTATAGGACTGGAGAGAGCCTTCTAGTCTCGGACATTTGGGAGAAGGCTGGGCAATGCAGGCTTTGAAGAGCAGAGGAGTAGATCTGAAGGGAGAGCGATTGATTCTTTTGGCCAGGTGTCCATGAACCATTGATTGTTGTAGATTCCCCCAAAACCAATAGAAGTAGCTGCATCAGTAAAGAATCTGAGAGCGACTGAAGTTTCTGTATTATTGCTGTAGAAAAACAATAGCCGTTCCAACTGTCGCAAAGCAATGACCAAAATCTTAGATCAGATCTACTTCATTTAAGGCAACAAGTGGTGGGCCGTGCATTTTATACCTGGGCCTTCAGTGCTGTCCTACTACAGTTGAACCACCTCCTAATAACCTCATTATGACGCCACAGCTACGGTTATTATTTGTTTCGTGTAAAAAACGCATATTCACATAACACTGCAACATTTGACAAGTGAAATAAAATGTTACATGAAGCTCAACACCTACAATACACTAACTGCAGAGTGCAGATATATGAATACATGACGGGATGCTTCGTCATTAACGGACAATGCATATAGTCACATGACAAGAACAAACTCACAAGAACCAGTCACATATATTTACTTGAGAACAAAGCAACAAATCAATACAGCAACACTGCGGCGCTAAAACAGTATTCCACCGCACACTGAAGAGCACGAGCCATTCAAATATTATTCACATCAGAGGGAACAATATTAACCGTATCATAAAAACGACAAGCATATTAAAGCTACTGCAGATGTAACAACAAAAGCAGTTGACTTATCAAAGCTACTGTTCACTATTTAAAGACAAAGTCCATCCTCCTTTCTTTGTTAACAAAGAGTTTAATCTCACGGTTGTTCAGTACATCCGTGTGTTTTAGTTCCAGTAAGAAGTCCTTCTCCATTCATGGACGCCAGTGAAGACAGTCGAGCCTCCCCAGTTGTATTTCTTGAATACGTTTTAATGCGTTTGAGGCTGAAGATGTCCGCTAGACAGAGGCAGCAGATTTTGGGATTGTCACGCCCAACATGTCAGGCTAGCCCACTGACCAATCACGTACTTGTAGGCCAGCTAGCAGGCTCTGACATGTCAAAGAATACGCCCAACATGTCAAACTAAAGATCTGATTGGTTGAACACTATGACAATCAACAATGTCGTCCCCATTCACTTAAAGTGCACATGGATTCACTTGAGACTCTGCAGGCCTCTGCCTCTGTTCTTATCTAGAGACACAGAGGTGAAATCTGATTGGATAACAGCTCTACTTAAAACAAGCTGCACTGGAAGCAGAGCAACTGAGGAAGACAGTAGCTGTGCAATGAGGAAATAAGATAATGGGAAAAATATTTTTAGAAATTATAATACATGTAGTGTATTTAAGAAAAATTATTAAATTATAAAATAGCTATAACTTTGTGATTCTGTTTAGGCCAGCAGAGAAGGCCTTGCAGGCCCTGACGGCCCACCACTGCGTCTCTGTGTAGTCAACAACTGTCAAATAAAATATAGAAAGTACACATCAAATTATATTTTAACAATTATTATTCTCAGTTTTCACATTTAACTGTATGGATTATAAATAATACATAGAAATACATAAATAAATGGTCTTCTCTCATTTCAAGTAAAATAAGGGCTCCATCTAAAAATGTAATACACAAAAAAGAATTTTTGAAAAACTTGTATCTTCAAAGAATGCTTGATTTTAGAAAAATGAATAAAGGTGAAAAAAGGAAAGTGTGGCTGGTGTCAGTCAACTTTATAATAAACAATCTCTACACATCTCAACATCTTGCCCTCAGTTCAGATTAGAGTGGGTATGTTAGCTCAAAAGATTTATGTTTGGTCTTGTAGTGGCGTTGCACATTGGTGCATTGAATAATGGCCACGGCATCTGAACATATGAGACTGAGTGGCTTTGTAGCGCCAGCAGAAAGAATGAAAAAATAAGAGTCCGTCCTTTCTTTGTTAAAAGCTCTGTTTTCGCGGTCCACTTTTCTCTTTTTAGAGCACGCCATGTGAAATTGCTTCTCCGACTTACTTCTCCCTCTGCTCTCTCTCTCCCCGTCTCTTCCGTGTGTGTGTGCAAATCTCACTCGGCTCACAATGCGTTTCAGAATACAGATATTCGATTGGCTGAGTAGCGTCACGTGAGATGATTTACAATGCATGTAATTGGTCGGTGTATTTCCTTGACTGCTGACCAAGTGCCGTAAAGGCTAGAAAAGCTGTGCAGGTTAAAATAGAAGCGCTCCGCCAAAATCTATAATTCTTAATTATCCATCAGTTATACGTCCAGGTCTGGATAGGACAGCGTCTGGGTCCGGATCTGGACCGTGGTCCACCTATTAGTGACCCCTGCTCTAGTCTTCCCCCGCCACTCAAAGCGCCTTAACACTACATGTCATCATTCACCCATTCATACACTGATGTCAGGGGCTACCATGCAAGGTGCCACCTGCCCATCAGGACTATCTAACCCTTTCGCACCAACATTTACACACATTAGGCACAGCCTTCGGGAGCAATTTTTAAGTGTCTTGCCCAAGGACACATCGACACAGACTGGAGGAGCCGGGGATCAAACCCCCGATCCTCTGCTTGAAAGACGACCCCATCTACCTCTGAGCTGACACGATAACTGATCATTTTAATCTTACAATAATATTATGAATGTATACTTTTCGATTGACAAGTTTATTTTTCCAACACAACATCAATATTTTTATTATTATTTAGACTAAATAATGCCAGTCACCTTATGGACAAGCATGTATGGGCTACACAGAACATTGGACTGATGTTGCAGGTCCCAGATAGAAGGACAAACAGCCAGAGATATATGTTCCGTTTAACAGGAGAAATTATGAGAGGGAAGTGTTTCAGTTGTCAGACATTTAAGGCCACCTACTGGCCTGAATAAGATACAACCCATTTAAAATGGACAAACATATAAATTCCAAAAATAAAGTCAGGTTTACATCAAGATGAGATAAATACACAACAAATATGGTTCTTGTGGGTCATAACTTTTAGTCTTTGACTAACTCATAGTTGTTTAAAGCCCGTGGACTCCACTGTTCAGAAAAGGCTGTAGGTTTTTTTAAATAAACTGGCTAAAATTTATACTTTTCAGAGGGAAATATTGGATGTTTTACTTACCAGTCATGAAATATCACTGCTGTCAATTAAAAAGTTGCATGTCTCATGCACACATACACAGCCACACAGTAACAGCCGGTCTTTAGAAGCAGTTTATTGTTTCCCTTCTGACTTCACCCTCGACTGTTTTGCTGAGGAAGCTAAATATGAGGGCACAAAGGGTTATGTTGTTCTGAAATCTATGTTTGCATAACAATATCTAATGTTTTAGAGACAGTGCTTATACATACTGAAGCATTACTTAAGGCTGTGTGGGTGTGCAGTTTGTCCTCACTCTCTGAGCAGCACGCCTGTTCCAGTATTTATCCAACTATTGTGGATTTTATAAACTCTCAAAACTCTGCCTATTGTCTCTAGAAGAACAAGAGTCTTTGTAAATACAGTGACTTGAAGTTTCACATTACTTTTTAACCTAACGCACTCATCTTTAAAGTTAACCTTTTTTCACTCAACAAACATGCTTGCTTGCATACTTGAACAAACATGCCTGAAATGATTAAATACAATGCCTGTGGATTCTGAATTACATGCTCAACTCCAAAGGTAGGTCTCATCAGAAGGGGGAACTTCCAAAGTAAATAAAATAAAAGTGCCATAGAAAATTCCCAATAGCAGTCTTTGGAATCAGAGCGTCATGTATTTACACAATGCTACAAACGCCTTCTGGGTGATGAGGTGCTGAGCGTCCATTCTTTGCTTTTCAAGGAGACGGCCATTGCCCTCTGGTCTATGGCAGTAGACCAGTGAGTGCTGCACTTATTTATTTATTTTCCTGCTCACCAAGAGATGAAAAATGTCCAACTTTGGACAAAACACTGCGCTCATCCCTGTACCTTTTTACCCAGTCGGCAAACCACAAGGAAGAGGGGGGGGGGGGGGGGGGACAAATACCATGAAATACCATCGTGCTTCAACCCTCCCTGCATCGAGTGCAAGTACTCTACCTTGTGCACATTTTTTTACTTCTGCGGACATTCCGTATCATAGCAATCAAAGCTCTCAGCTGAAAAAAAAACACTTATTAAAAAGCAATAATATACTTAATAATGTTAATGATAATAATAATAGCAATAAAATAAAAGGTATAAACTTATAATATAGCCTATCAATAAAGCTTATTTATATAGCACTAAAATCAGGATTAAAAAAAGGCAATAATAACGCATATCACAGTTAAGCCAGCATTATTAGCATTATCATTATCACCACAGGGGAAATTCCTTCACCTCAACAGCCCCAATTGCTACAACAAGAGGGCATTCTGGAGTTGAACTATAGCTTGTTTAGTGTTTTCCCAGTCAGTTACTGTAGAAGGACAAACAAAGAGTACAAACAGCTGCTCCATCTGCCTTTGGCTGCAGGATCTGTGTACTCACATCTCGTCACGCTGCTTTATTCCACACAACAATATTTTTGTTATTATATGTGTTTCTGAAGCAGAAAAATAGTGGTTTGTCAGGTTTAAAGGCAAAACACAGAAAAGATGAAAAACATAAATTATTTAGACATTGTTGAGAGGTAAATATGGGCCAAACCGCATCTTGGTAAAGGAATACATTCGGAATTTTATACTCTTCATTAGCAGGAGCTAATGCCAACAAGTCCAATACCATATTTGTCATTACCTTCCAAAAAGCTCCCAGATGGACTTCCATCTCTATGGTTAAGATTTAAAGTTTTCTGAAATATCATATTCATGTTAGAATAAATCAGGAATCATTTAACTGTATATTATTTATAATTTAATAATTTTTCTTAAATACACTACATGTATTATAATTTCTAAAAATATTTTTCCCATTATCTTATTTCCTCATTGCACAGCTACTGTCTTCCTCAGTTGCTCTGCTTCCAGTGCAGCTTGTTTTAAGTAGAGCTTTTATCCAATCAGATTTCACCTCTGTGTCTCTAGATAAGAACAGAGGCAGAGGCCTGCAGAGTCTCAAGTGAATCCATGTGCACTTTAAGTGAATGGGGACAATATTGTTGATTGTCATACTGTTCAACCAATCAGATCTTTAGTTTGACATGTTGGGCGTATTCTTTGACGTGCCAGAGCCTGCTAGCTGGCCTACAAGTACGTCAGCATTAACAGCATTAACTCGCAGCTCAGTTTTCAGGTGCAGCGCTGCAGTGAGGTGCAGCGTGTGCTGTGATTGGTCAGTGGGCGAGCACGTGACTATTGTGAACTGAAACTTAACTAGTCAGCAGAGCTTAGTTGGAGGAGTAAGAGTCAAAATTGAAAGATATGGAAGAAATTATAACATTTTTAGTGTTTTGCTTGGTGTAGTTTTTTTTTTTTTTTTACCTAGCTTTGTTTTTTTATCACTCAATGGCTGAATAAGGAGGAGAAACGGATTTAGTGGCGGAGTTACTGACAACATCGTTCTCAAGAAAGAAGGACATTTCAGGAAAAGCTGGACATCGTAAGAAATGGTCAGTCAACGCCACAGCTGGCAGCCTGACTCAGCCAGGAAAAGGATTTGTATGAACGGTATTTCTTGCTGACAGCGTTGGAGAAGCGTTCCACATTTTATGGCTGGGAATGTGTTTCATTTTAACTGAGCTCTTGGTGTTTGGAGCTACGCTAACCTGAGGCATAGCACGGCAGGACACAAGCTATGGTGCTTTTGAAAACTTTTTGAGAGACTCGAGTGGATCTACAACTCAACGAACACGTTCGCAGGCCCGGCGTGCGGTCTGCGGGCGCCCCGGCGGAGGTGGGATCACGTCCCCGCTGCGAACCGGCCGCCGCAGACCGGCGAAATACACCTGGGGAGGCTCGACTGTCATCACTGGCGTCCATGAATCAAGGACTTCTTACACGAACTGAAACGATGTTCTGTACAACCGTGGGATTGAACTCTTTAACAAAGAAAGGAGGATGGACTTTGTCTTTAAGTGAACAGCATTTGGTAAGTGAAGTGCATTTGTTTGTTTATATCTGCAGTAACGTTACTATTGTTCATTTGTCTATCGTGTTGTTTTTATGAATAATATTTGAATGGCTCCTGCTCTTGTGTGGTGGAATGCGTGGATCCGCTGCAGGTTTGCTGGATTGATTTGTCATACTTTGTTGTCATATAAATATATGTGACTGGTTCTTGTGAGTTTGTCAGTGTGTTAATTACATTGATTTTGAGTATATGCATTGTCCGTTAATGACTCAGTGTCCCGTCATGCACGTATTCATGTATCTGCACTCTGCAGTTCGTGTTTTGTAGGTGTTGAGCTTCATGTAACATTTTATTTCACTTGTCAAATGTTGCAGTGTTATGTGAATATGCGGCTTTTACACGAAACAAATAATAACCCGTAGATCATAATGAGGTTATTAGGAGGTGATTCAACTGTAGTAGGACAGCACTGATGGCCCAGGTATAAAATGCATGGTCCGCCACTGATTTTCTGTGATGCATTGCTGTCTTTATTTTAGTCAAACATAGGTTATATCTGAAGTAGATTCAAAGAAAACTTGATCTTCACATGAGTAACTGCACATGAGTAACTGCCATCCGTGTTGCATCCTTATCACATTGGTAGCCATGCGGGGTGGCTCAGTTCTTGGGGAAGAAGACCATTCAATTTCACAATTTTTTGACATCCATATTTCTTCACTTGCTAGCTGATGTTCTTTCTGTTTTCTCCGTCTTCAAATAGGTGGGCATATCTCTTTCATATATTTCAATGATATCTGACAGATTTTCTTCGAGAAAACGTAAGCGCCCTTTTTATGTCATTAAAGCTCCTTTGCTTGGTGTCCTGGTAGCCGAGACACCTCCTGTATTTTAGTCATCTGAAACTACCAACCTCACAGCTTTGCCCTGGCCGATCATTGATGAGAATGAACACAAATGGACGTCTAACAGACTAAAATAAGCCATGTTTGCCAAATATTAAGCTGGTGATAAAAAAAAGCCCAAAGAGTTGTTATAAAGATTGACATAAGAGCTTGATGTTCATTTCTACATTGACATGCATGAATAACTGTCATGATGGCAACATGTTATAAACACCAGCTGTCTGAACAGAAATGTTTTTTTTTCCCAAAGCAAGACAACTGCGTGAAACGGTGGATGTATTTCAGAGTCTGAGTTGCTGTTGCCTGATTGTGTACTTTTTTATCTCTAATGATCTCCACCAGGAGAGCAAAGCCATGTCTAAATGACTGACGTCTGAGCAGGAGGGATTTGATCAAGCACCATGACAGCATCTGATGTGCCAAAAATGCTGCTATAAGCAGCACAAACACCCTAACTGCCTTTCCTCCTGAGGAATTGAAAACAAATATGCAAATGTCTCCTGACAGTGTGTCTGAAGAAAACACAGTCCTATAATGTCTGCCTGTGTTAGTGTAAAATATACTCACCTAAGACCATCTTAAGCCAATTTGACCTTGGCCGGTCAGTTCTGAATATCTCCATGTAAACAAGTAACAGCTGCTGCTGTGGCGCTAGAGGCAATGAGAAGCTGAACACAAATATCTCTAGAGACTTTTCAAACTCCACACCTCATGTATTTGGTGTTGTAGCTTTAGACCAGAGAACAGGAAGTACACGTTTCATAGGGAGAGACACAAAAACCTTCAAATACAGAAGATATATTTTGATTATGTCATTTAAAAATTACATATATCATACATATATAATTTCATAATATTTATTGATATTACAAATGACTCACATTATACTAGTAAACCAAGACAAGCTTTGTATGGTCATAATAGGCAAAGTCTATTTAGATTTAACCCTTTTATGGTGTTCATATTTTTGTTATACAGCTATATATGGGTCAATGACATGACATTCATATTTTTGTGTCTGAGTCCACTATTTCCTTTTTAAATAATTGTATCAATTCGTGACATATATAATTTCATTCTATAAAACCTATCTAGTTTTGATACATTTTTATTACAATCAAATAATATATATTATTTTATGTTTTGGCATCTCAAACCCTGAAAATGTCAGGTGGTGCACCTGTCCTAGCAGATGAACAGACTAAGAAAACTATTAAAAAAGGTATTTAAATGATAATAAATTCAAAATAAAATACTATGGCATGCTTTTATTGTTGAAACGATTCAAATAAACCAAATGTCTACAAATACCAATAGTTTTAAGCTGTTGGGATAATTTAAAAACTTTTGTCCAGCAATTTGAATGTTCTCAAATATCAGGGTGGCACAGCTGTAAAGATGGGACTTTTATTATGAAATTAAAGTGGAAAACAGTAAACAGGATATTGCATCATCAAGAGGACCTCAACTGACCTTTATAGCAGAGTGAAAATGTTTTTATATCTCTTTTGAATATTGATAAAAACAGCTACTTTCAACTTATAGGTAGAATGGCTCACTTTCCATGTCAGGGCGGTACAACCAATGTAAAACTAGAAAAATGTTATTTTATCATAAATGTCTTTATTCTATTTAAAATGTATATGTATGAAGTTGTTAGCAAGAATAAAAGCTAATGCTAGTGTCCTAGTAGATGCCTGTTTAATTTGAAATTAGTTGCAAATGTCAGGTGGCGCAACCAGTAAGGCAGGTGGCGCAACTGCAAAGAATGTTACTCTATGATGTTATATTTAAAGCTCTAACATTATTTACAATTTTTTTCAAAAGTTTAACAGTGTTAAGTTAACGGTATTATACACTTTCAAACTATTTTTTATGATATTCATGAATATTTTTAACTATTAAGGATGCCACTGTCAAGTAAAGCAAACTCAGCACGACGCAGGGAGCAGACAACAAGTCATGTATGGAGTGTGTGCAAAACGCTGCTACAATGAGGTAGAAGCTGCAACGTCCCAGGCGGAAACGACTGTGATTTTGCCTATTCCAGTTATGTGCTAAACATGATTACTATGAAATATTTACTTCTTTTACTAAAAAAGAGACTGTTAACTAAAAGCATGTTGTATTTGAAAAAAAAATGCAAATTGTCTGCATATTTCCTGTGATTACTAATATTGTCAGGTGGCACAACTGATAAATGTCATGGTGGTGCGGCCAGGTAAAATATTAATTTAAAGCAATGAATAATAGGTTAAAGTGAATTTGTTTTTGCTTTATATGATGTGAAGAACTATTTTATTGAATGTATTCATTTGTATATTTGTATTATTATGTTTCTCTGTTTAAATGTAAAATCAAAAGTTAAATATACTAAATATCTGGCCAAGAGAACGCAATTATGATAAATTATTGTATATATATAAAACACAACCACAAAATATGATGTGTTAGGCACAGTAGACACTCTAAGGGATACTTGTCAAAAATTTCAGTTTGAATAAATATTAGGAAAATATATATTTTTTTATAAATATGTGGTTGCGCCACCTGACATTTTTTAGCCTGTGAAGTTAAAAAATACTGTTAAAAACGATTTAAAATACTATGAAAAGTTGGTTCACCACATTTTTCCAGACACAAAAATATGCATTAGCTACATCCATTTTGAAGATCATTTTTAAAATTACCTTTTTAGAAGCCTTATTTGTCAATGACCCATATACAGTTATATATTATGTGGAAGTTTTCCAGAGACATTGTTGCACGGAAAAGTTCTCTGCCAGTTTCTGCATCCCACAGGGATTCTGTGGATTCCCCTTTAGACCTGAAAACTCCAGCAAGGATAAGAACCCCAAAGTTGGCATGTAAATGGGTTTGGTCCATCTCCTTCCACCTCTCTCCAAAAACACGCCTTCCTTCTAAATTAGTGCAATCCAGAATCATTTTCTGGATGGAATCTGGGATGAAAAGGTCAAAAGAAGACTTGATGTCCTGCACATGAGTAACTGCCATCCGTGTTGGCCCTGGTTGCATCCTTATCACATTGGCAGCCAGCGGGTTGGCTCAGTTCTTGGGTAGGAAGTCCATTCAATTTCACAATTTTTTGACATCCATATTTCTTCACTTGTTAGCTGATGACGGGCTTGTTCTGGTCCTGGAGCTGGCTGCTGACGGGCTGGTCCTGATGCTCAATCTCATCCTCTTCTTCAAAGTCACTGTCAGTCACCTCTACATCATCATCAAAAGGTTCTCTCTCTTCCAAAAACAGAGAATCTTTTGGCCATCTTGATCAGTTGTGATAAGCAACCACACTGGCAAAGCTATATTTATTGTGTCCCGCCACCAATTAGCAGCTGGGATAGAGTATGAGCAAATAAAGATTGGTTCCCGTTGGTAAAATGTGCAGGAATGTGAGAGCAGACAGGTGTCGGTGCTTGAATTTTTCAACAATGTTGCAATCTTGTGCGGGAACAGCAGGGGCAGAAACACAAAACTCACACTCTCTCACACACACACACACACACACACATACTAACAGTAGGCCCAGACAGGAGGACAGAGTGAAGTTACACAGGACCTACAATCTCCACACTTTTATTAGCCCCGGGTCCAGTGGACCCAAACATCCTGTATGTAATGTAAATGTGTAGGGGGGTGTACAGTGTGTGGTCATTGAAAATGTGTTCTGATATATGTTCTTCACAGAAAATGAGCAAAGGCCAATGAGTCTGAGCAAAAAAAAATAATTAATCGTATCATTTATCTTTTGCTAAAAATATAAAACGGGTCCCACAAACCCGAACACCATACATTACGTTGTCTGTCATGAGCAGAAAAAACAGTGCATTCATTTCAGAAAGCAGGGTTTTACTTCACACTCTGAAATAACCTGATTTCATGATTTTTTGGCGTCGGGACCCTCAGGTGGTTCGCAGTGGATCGGCAAAAACATTTGCATAACTGTTTCCATTGTCTTTTATTTCATATTTATATCTGCAGTACACTTTTGAGCCACTTGAGGAAGCCTGGACATGTGTATTGTTCTGATAATTGTAGCCTACTTATAACATTGAATCTAATAGGCTAACATACATTCTGTTTGTTTATCTGAGAAATGAAAGGAATGAGATAACCTGTTAACTCTAGTCTTCTGACCACTCCGACAATACAGTACACGTCATTTACGTCACCCATTCATACACTGACGGCATGGGCTGCCATGCCATGTGCCACCTGCCCATCAGGACTAATTAATCCATTCACATCAATATTTACATACAGCCTTTTAGGTTCTTCTGATTGAAGGTCAGAATGGTTTGTCATTTTTAATAAGAGTCCCCATAGAAAAAGTTTGGTAAACACAAAACTAAAAATGAAACCTTAAAACCTAACATAAAAAACGTTTTGGTATTATGTTTGTACCTTCGGCCTTCCGTCCCATCTGTTGATGGATGATGTCGCTCTGACTGCATCTGACTGATTCTCCACCTCCACCATTGTACATTTTGTCAGTCATACAGTATGTCAGAGGAATAACTTCTAGTTCTATGGTTTGGTGCTTAGTACAGTTATTGTGCTAGCTGAGTCTTCTCAGGCTGACACATGACAGACAGACAGAGCTACTGCTGCCTGACAACATACCCATGGGCCCGGGGATGCAGTCCTGTATTCAGTCTGTTTATATAAAGGCTATAAAGGCTAAAAAAGGCTCCAATGTAAGCCAATAGTCAAGCCCAGGGCAGCGCTTACAGTAAAGTGGAGCAACAATACACCCATGTCACTAAGTATTTGTGGGAAATGCAAACACACTAAACACAATGAGCACTTTTGTCACCAAAAATAGCGACAAAAAAAATAATTGCACAACCAATTTAAACCCAGTAAAGACAGTGAGCTTTTCTATAACCAGAGCCAACAATGAACTATGGTGTAAGACCAAAATATCTGGTGCAAATGCAGTGACACTTCCAATAAATCATATCTTAAAGAGATGTCACAGCTCTGCTACTACTATCCTGTTTATCTATATCTCACTCACCTAATCAGCTTATTCAGTGCACCTGCTACTCACACCCACCTCATCAGCTCATCACTCTCACCTGTTCACTCTGCTGCACCACTATTTAGACCCCAGTCACACACACACTCACTGCCAGATCGTTCTCCGCATTTATGCCAGACCTTCCAGCGAATACCCTCCGACGGATTTCCCGTTACCGACCCTGCCTGTTTTGGACTTATCCGCCTTGCCTCTGCCCCGGTAATTCACTCAGTCTTCTGTCCCCGACCTCGTGATCCTGCCACTGTTTTCTCAGGATTCTATCTGCCTTCTCCCTTAATGACTTGGCATTCCACCGTGTGGGATTATACATCTGTGCTTATCCTAGACTGTTACCTGTTGTGTGTCCAGTGGAAAATAAAGCTTCGATTCGAACTATCCAGTGTGTCTGTCATACTGCTCCTGGGTCCTTACCACACCTGTTACAAGAGATGAAACATCAGACCAGGTTGACTGCAGGAACACAGAATCCATTAGTCACATAATAGATCATTCAGTTGTAATAGAAATAACTACATTTCACTTTCAAAAAGCTCCATCCAGAAGAACCAACTTGCAATTACAGCATGTACTGATATAATAGATTTGGAGTACTGTAAGCACTTCGGTACATTTGTTGTTTATTGTAAAATTGATGGAATCAAGGTGCAAATCTAAATCCCCCAAGCCTCTTTAAATTGCTAATTGTGAGTAATTAAAGTCTGCCGATTCAACCTCTCAGTAGGCGATGGGGGTATCTGTGTGGGTGGTAATACAACGTCCCACTTATGAAATGCCGCACCATTCTCCTGCCTTGACATTCACCTTCTTCACTGAAGGGTGTAATAAGCAGGCCTATTTTTGTATGTCTCCCATTATTCACTTTGACCACAAAATTGCTGCTATAAAGTAATTTATGATGGTATTTTCAGGATACAAAATTGAATTGGGTATTTGTCAACTGAAATTACGTATTATGCAGTGTAATCAAACTACTGAAGATTATTACCATAATGTCATTATATACGGTTGATTTTAATGCCATAGAGGCAAAATAGATACATTTTTATTCATAACACTGCAGTATTTCTGAATGTGGACATTTCTGTTATTTCTGCTACATGTTATTCCTACATCAAGTACAGAGTAGGACATCCTGAAACTGCTTAGTTTCTTGGCTACTTGGATAATCGTGCTCTTCATGAGCACTTTCTGAAGCCCCTGTGGCAGAAATTTATTGTTTGTCAATGCCTTCCAAAAGTGCAAAAAATGACCATAGGATTCATGTCACTGATTCATATGATACAATTTTGGTTGTTCACACATTGAGAGTTGTTGAGGACAGACCTTTAATAGGTCAAACTACTGTTTGTTAGTACTTACTTTGTACAAAGTGACATCCACTTCCAAAGCAGAAATGTTTATACCTGTTATAATATGTGTTCAGAAATGCTTGCCTTAATAGATGGCAGGAAACTGTCAATTGTGCAAATGGGGATGATGGTGCACACTTCTAAACAGTCGAAGGTATTCATGGTGGTGCAGCTGGCCAGTCGCTATGTAGAGTGGGCACGCTTGTTGTATTGTCTGTTTATTGTCTACTATGTCACAGTCACACACTCTGCTGACCCATCTATCCATCCCGTCCTCTTCCACAAAAGGTTGTGTCTCTTTTATAATGTCATCCTACTTCCATCGTTGCTCCAGATTGTCATGGTTTAGGCTTTGCCCCCTGTGTTCCTGTGTCTCTGTGTCTGTCTGTGTGTGTGTGTGTGTGTGTGTGTGTTTCCCCTGATTACACTCATCCTACTCACCTGCCCAGTCCACCCAGCTGCCTTCAATCTTCTCATCACCCCACACATATATATTCCCCTGCTTTCCCTGTTCTGGTTATCAGATCGTCCTTGTTCGTTCCTCTGTCAGTTCCAGTTTTGTGTTTGCTCGGTGCTCCAGCGTTTGCTCCTGGTTTGTTCCTTAATTTTGGATCTTTTTGCCCGCTCCGTTGGAGTCGTTTTCAGTTTTTGTTTATGACTTTTAAAGTAAAATACCTTATTTTTCAACTTCACCTCGTCTCCAGTGTCTGTGTCTGCGCTTGAGTCTCAGATCTGCCCCTCGGACGTGACAGAACGATCTGACTCAGCAGACCAGTTTTGGGGAACCTGCTTGGCCAGGGGAGGGCCTCGGAGCTTCCAGAAAGCTAACCGCGAGCTAAGCCGCCCTTCCACCCCTAAGAGGACCCAAAGCGACTCAGCAGACTATCCTGAGTGGTATGAACAGTTTATGGGATACCGCCTTGTCCAGACAGCGAACCGGGACTTGTTGGACTCAGCGGACCAACGTTTTGAGCGCTTTTCTGCTGAGTGGTATGAACAGTTTACGGGAACCTACCTGGCCTTGGGACGGCCTCGGAGTGTCCAGAAGGCAAACCATGACCAGATGGATTGCCCTTTCAACCCTCGTAGGAGGCAGAGGCAGAGGAAGGGTCAGACCCCCGTTCTTGCTGGGCCGCAGCGACTCCCCGTTCCCGCTGGGCTCCGGCCGACTCCAGCTCCCCGTGTCCCGTCGGTGGTCCGGCCGACTCCAGCTCCCCGTGTCCCGTCGGTGGTCCGGCCGACTCCAGCTCCCCGTGTCCCGTCGGCAGTCCGGCCGCCATCTCAGAGCCGCAGCCGCTCTCAGTCCCTGCCGCTGCCGTCTCCGAGCCGCAACCGCTCCCTGTTCCTGCTGATGCCGCCTCCGCGCTGCGACGACCTCCAATTCCTGCTGCCGCTGCCTCCGACCCGCGGCAACCCCCAGCCCCTTACTCCAATGGGCCATCACTCCATTCCCCTGAGCCCCAGTTTATGGACTTCCGTCCTCCAGAGCCCGTGTCCCCGGTCCGGTGTCCCCAAGATCCTGTGTTCCCAGTCCGGTCCCCCCAAGATCCCGGGTCCTGAGCAACTTCGGCAGTCGGGCCGTCCCCCCGAGCTCCTGAGCAACTTCGGCAGTCCGGCTGTCCCCCCGAGCTCCTGTGCCCGGAGCGACTTCGGCAGTCCGGCCGTCCTCCCGAGCTCCTGTGCCCGGAGCGACTTCGGCAGTCCGGCCGTCCTCCCGAGCTCCTGTGCCCGGAGCGACTTCGGCAGTCCGGCCGTCCTCCCGAGCTCCTGTGCCCGGAGCAACTTCGGCAGTCCGGCCGTCCCCCCGATCTCCTGTGCCCGGAGCAACTCCGGCAGTCCGGCCATCTCCCCGAGATCCCGTGTCCAGGTCCCTCCTTCCCGTCCGACCGCCCTCCTGCCCGTCCCCCAGAGCCCGGTGGCGGGTTGGATCCAGCCGTCCCTCCTCCACCCACCCTATTCAATGTTGAGATGTTTTTGTTTATGACTTTTAAAGTAAAAGACCGTATTTTTCAACTTCACCTCGTCTCCAGTGTCTGCGCTTGAGTCTCAGATCTGCCCCTCGGACGTGACACAGATTGACAGACATTTCACGTGACCACAAGCGGTAGTTGTCAGCTAAACATTGACCTAGTTTTAGTGCATTTGAACAAAAGACAACAAATGCTGCTGTTGTCTTGTGAGGACTGTATTGGATGACCACCTGGCAAAAATGTCTTCTTTTAATGAAAATAGTCAAAATCTGAAGAATATGGTTGCCAAGAAGCAGGTAATTCAAGCTCAACAAAGATAGACTCCTGGGATGAGCCCATGCTATTTCCTCCTGCGCCACCCTCAGGACAAACTATTGGACTGGACAAATTGTGGCTCCACCAATGGTGAGTGCTAAGAACAGCGAGATGATTGTTCTGTACAATGCTCTCAGACAGTTGGGGGCAAAAATCAGGCAGCACAGACACCCAGTAGTAACAGATACAGTAAATCTCATATTTATATTCAAGTGAATTTTAAACTATTTTTCAGTAGTTGATAATAAGTCACTGTCCTCTGAATGTGTATGGATTGTATTTGCATATTACAGTATCAATTTGCCATTATGTCTGCTCTAGATAGCTGAAGTGGCACTCTCAATGGACACACAAAGAGCCGTCTCAAATAAGGACTGTCACAACATCAATGGGTGCATTTAGAGGAAGTTGTTTAGTTAATAAGCGACATTGATTCTGCCGTTAAAGAGGGATTGCTCTCTCTGTCTGCAGCTCTTACTTGTCTCTGTCTCTTCCTCCCACATTGCAGTGAAATTAAATACAGAATTGTCTCCTCCTTTCTTCTACACACATGGGCAACCATAAGATCTATTTGGACTGGATGCTGACCAGCACCAACAATTAAGATGTTAATAAAAAATGGAATCTCTCTCGAGAAGAGGCACAGGTAGTACAAGTCTGCAGGAGGATAACCAACAATAACCAGTGGTGGAAAACACTATAACTGAATACATTTATTCAAGTACTGTTACAGATACTACCCACTGCATGCATACAGAGAGATACCTCCACCTCGATTTATTGACATTGAAAGGCCAACAGTGCCTCAAAACCCACAAAAGTCTCACTTATCTTCTCAGCAGAAAAGGCAAATGGACAAAACACAAAGTGATCAAGAACATATCAATATGTATTACAAGATGCAAACAATGTACTCGTAGAAACATACCTCTCAGGCATTCATTCGTGTAAAAAACAAAACAAAGTGCTTCACAATTCAGAACATAATTAAACATGAATTAATGAGATGGCTCAAATGTTAATAAAATAATAATGAAATTCATCACTCACAAATGTTATGAATTTAATTGTATGAATGGGACACCACATTAAACCGCAGCCAATGAAGACAGTCGTAGCATGTTTGACCATTTACTGTCACTCTTCCCCATTAACATGCTGGTTAAAACTGAAAATAAAGACAATACAAAATATTCAGTCTGCGTACTTAAACATTGCATTGTATATAGGTGTAAATATAAATATACATTGCTCATTAGCAAACATTCATCAAAGCCACTTGCATTGCTGTAAGCTTACAATTGTAAATAAACCTGTTTAAATAATTTATCAAACATATTTTTAAAGAAATCCTTAAGGATATACGATGTTTAACATGTCCAATGTTAAATAAATCAACTTACAAAATTGCTTCTAAAATGCTTCCAGGTGGATGCGAGTTGATTACTCTTCTGAGCATCTAGTTCTCTGTTGTTTTGCTATGGCTAACAAAGTTACCGAACCGGAAGTACATGAAACGGGAATGATGAAACCGGAAGTGATGTTGTGGCATGACGTGAACAGAAAAATAACATTACTAACAACTATCTTTTCGTTTTGAAATAACTACAGTGTCCTTAAAAATGCAGCCATTCATGAGCTTTCTTCACCAGGATGGAGATGTGTGATGACCATGTCAGGTTGTTTGTGACGCTTATTTCCAGGAACTTGAACCTCAGTTCCATTGATGTAGACAGGGGTGTGTGTCTTTTTCTAAAATCAATCAGCTCCTTGGTTTTACTGACGTTCAGAGTTGTTTGTCACAAAAATGAACATCAGCCACACTCTTATCCTAAATCTAACTAAAGGAACAGTGTGTAAGATTTAGTGGCATCTAGTGGTGAGGTTGCAGTAAATACCCCTCTGCTCACACCTCACTTTCCAAGCGTGTCGGAGAACTAGTTATCGTTAGGATTTAATTACCACAAGGAGCAATTCTTATCAATACTATGTTATACTACATGACAAAATAATTGCTTTTAAAAACATATATAGAATTAAGCCTTTAAAGATCATTAAGAAAATGAATGTGTGTGAATGTGCTTCAGTGTTTGTAACATAACAGACTATGGGGGGGTTCAACTCCCTGCAGTGTCCTGCTGATTGTATTTGGACTTACATGAAAGTTAACAAAACAGTAGTGCCATTTGCTGTTACTTGAACACTTTAATTTAACACTGTTTTCATTTTAAGTTCGTCTGTAACTTTAGATTGTAGTGTGAATCCTCATTATAACGTTTAACCTGATTGTCATCAAGAAGCTCTGGACAGATCATTTATACTAATGCCCACTGACATGGTTTGAGAACCTTTGTTATCTAACTTTTGCTCTCCAAGCATCTTAGTTTGCACATATTTAGATCGGAGAAGTCTTTTTCTCATGGTGTGCCCACAAACCCTTTCAATAAGTTCAGTGTTTGGGCCGCTGTAATTATAGAATCCTGCTTACATCTATGGTTGCCAGTAGGTGGCGCTATTACTACGAGTTAATATTGGCATGCAGAAGTCCTAAAATCATGACAGTAATCAAGCATGTCAAGTTTGGGACAGTTTTGACAAAGTACAGTTGAGTTACAACAACTTGATGGATGATGGCAAACCATGTAAAATGGCTGCCACACCAAGTCCATGTTGGTCAATGAAACCTCAAGCTTTTAGTAACTTTTAATTGCTAAGGTCTTTAGATTGTTCTGACCAAATTCTAAAGTCATCGGATTAATTTCCTACAAGGAGTTCGTAGTACAGAACCTGGAAATTGCAAAAACTACGCTAGAAATTCATACAAAATTCAAAATGGCTGACTTCCGGTTGGGTTTAGAGCAGAGGTCTTCAACAGGGGGTCCGTGAAATTTTTGGTTGATTTGGTTGAATAAAAAATAATAATAATAATAATTTTTTTTTTCTCTAAACATGAATTTGTCCATTATTTTAATAGTTCAGTATTGTATGAAAGATACCAGGTATGTTTATGCATGGCAGTGGCACTAATAGGCTATCACTCATTTTTCGTTTCCATTCATGTTCAAAATGAAAACATCAATTTGAATAGCTTGTGTGCATGATTATCATGCAATTGACAGACAATGTTGATATTGGCATTGGTATCAGCTGACAAGTTATGTTTATAAATGGCAGTGGCACGGCCACCCTACTCACTGTACCTTGCACATGTTTAAAATAAAAACATGAATATATGAACCTGTGTATTATTTGAATAGCTTAGTATTGAATGCACAACAAAGAAATGCACCCAACATCAAAAGCTTCATGAACTGGCATTATGAACTTCTTACATTTGTGTGGAACTAATTTGATGTTGATCTGATTCAAGGGCGTAGGTTTGGTCTCAGCATTGGTAGGGACATTGCCAGCCCCCCTCCCCCTGCCATATAAGAAAAACTTAGTTGATATTATGTTGAACAGGCAAACTTTATTAAAATATATTAACATTTGTGTAACTTGGAACTGATTTAAACATAACAGTAATAAAACCTTAGTTTAAATACAAAACAGTATTCTGCACATAATAAATAATTACATAAATGAATAAAAAACGTTCTGCTAAAATGCCAATATACAGTAACAGTATATTCTATATCCAAAATATATATAAAAAACTTTTCCCAGTTGTGCAAAAAAAATTTTAAATAAATCTATTCTGCAGCACTTAATAGGCTATAAATAAAGTGCTTTCCTCCTTTATGCAATTATTAGTAGTCCTGGGCAACGATTACAATTTTTAATGCATGGATTTTTTGCGATTAGTCGCGATTAATCTCATTGTTATGGCAAAGTTCAATAATGAATTCAAAAGTAGTGTATTGCACACTTTTATTTTAAAAGTACTGCTATATGAACAAAAGGGCAAGAACATTTGGTTTGCAACAGGGTCGTTTCTAGGATTCAAAGAAAGGGGGGGGCTTAGCCCCAAGGGGAGTGTGTCATGTTTGCAATTTCTTTTGGGGCCCATTTGGGGCTGTGGATATCCATTGTTTCAGACAGTTCATAGATTGGTTCAATCAGAAAGAGTGTGATTTTGCTCTGTAATTTTGCTTGCATTCAACTGAATAGGGGGCGCTATCGAGCCAATATTTCATACCGCAGCTGGACCCCCAAATCAGACTGCAATTTTCGCAAATTCTGGCTTGCATGCCAAATTTCCAAAAATTCCCAGTATCCCAAGCACCTCCCTTTTGCGACGAAACACACGGAGGAATAATAATAATAAACAGAATAACAATAGGTCCTCCGCCGTGACTATGTCGGTGCTCGGGCCCTAAATATTGATTTCATGCTTGTTATGTAAGAAGGTCCACTCAGGGCTATTGTTTATTTACTGTTGTTACATTACATTCTTACCTTTTTTGTTTTAGCACTAACCATCTTTTATTTTTAGTAGTTTTGTTGCCTAATCTATCACATTTGTGACGAATATCCAGTTCAGTCGTTTCTGCAAGCATGATACGAGGCTGATAGGAAAAGTATTTATGAAACAGTTTTGGTTCAGAGACAGACAAATAATGTGGTTTGCCAACATTTTACTGGTGATTTGGTTTAACATGATGAGTACATTTGGTGATTTTACACAATGGACTGATGAACTCTCATTTCCATCTGAAAGACAGAGATGCAGGCAAAACCTAAAGTCCAGGATTTTTTATCCCTTTATGTCTTTCACTCAAGCTAATTTGTTCTCTTATCTTTATCACCAATGACACACCAAACCACATAGAGCGTGTTGTATGTCACACACCACAGCTCTTAATTAGATGCTTTCATTTTGTGCTTAAAGGGCTGAGAGTTCTCAGCTCGCAGTGGGGTAGGAGGTCAGAACTTCCGTGGATGTGAAAACAAAGCCTCACAACTCCTCCCGCACTGATGTCTAGGCATAAATGCAGCGGTGGCACTGTCCAGCTGAGTCCATTAAGCACAAAATAAAACTGATGTCTTTTTCATTGTCTCAGCATGACTGAGAGTCTAGAAATAAAGGCTCAGGCCTACATATTCTGAAAAGAGAGGATGAAAAGTAAGTCATGCAATCTGATTAGAGATTGGGAGCATTATGTGCGTGGGAGCCTCCACTACCATGCACATAATGTACACAAATCAGTGATACAGTCCTGACTTTACTGGAGCGCTTTGTTATTGGTGTGTAGATGAATGCCCATGTCAGTAGCTGTGTGTCATTTCCAGGGCATGATGGGGTGATGGGGGCCATTTTAGACCAGCTGTAATCAGGCAGAAAGAGCCAATTGTTGCAGCAACAATGATGGATCTCTTTGTTTTGGCCGTCCAGGATTTGGAGCCGCCAAGGGAAAGGGCATTTTGATTTATTTGAGGGCCTGCTGCCTTCATCACGGCCTGTTATACTGGCGGAGTGTGTGAGAGCGATGGCGCGAGAGGAAGTGAGAGAAAGTGTTTGGGTTTGTCATTCTCTTCATTCTTATTTGTTGTAGTAGTGAGCCTCATCTCAAAGCAAAGAAATGCTTCATACAGTTAGTTTTGTGCAAGTGGCACACAAGGATATGAAACATTGACCATAATATGTCACTCGGACATGTATAAGGCATTGATGCAATTTCAGGCATTCGGTTTGACTTTAAACCCATCATCAGCCTAATTGATGCAAATGAACAATCTGCTGGCTCCCCTGGTATTTATTTATTGCTGTTTTCTGACACCTCTATATCTACCTACTTCTCTTGTTTTATTTGTATAATCTTGAGATGAGCTTTATGATGAAAAATAATAATATTGTAGGGGACGACCGAATTCACGGGGCCCCTTTAAGGAAAGGGCCGTAACCCTGGTGACAGGGGGGGTTAAAGGGTGGCAGGAAGTGAATGTGAAAACATGTTTGTATGGATGGAATTAAACGGCCACGGGGTGCAGCCAAAGGGAATACTCGCCTCCTTGTTTCTTTCCACGCTCCTACATTGGTGACCCAGACACTCCTGGACGTTTCCAGAAGAAAGGATGACGACGCACACGGAGACGCAAGCGGTGGTGTGGTTCGCTCAAACTGAGGCACAGTTGCTTGCTCTGAATGGCCTCGGCGACAGCAAGCCGTCGGAGCTAATGGACAAAATGTTAGCTCTGCTAGGTAAACACGAGCCGGAGTTTCTGTTTACTGAACTTTTTTTGCAGCAGCTTCCGCTGCAGGTGTGTGCCGCTTTGGCCAACACCAGGATTACCGATTGTCGGGATTTGGCCAACGAGGCCGATAAGTTCTTTCTGGCTGGCCAACAAAGCTACACGGCCGCGTTGAGGCCGGCCCAAGCCACGGCGTGGCCGTGGGAGACAACGATCATCGCCGCAGCAGCAGCAGCGAGCCAACGGCAGGGATCTACCGGTCTGTGCTATTACCATGCAAGGTTTGGGCCGCCGGCTACAAGGTGCGTCCACCATGCAGTGTCGGCAGGACGGGAAATGCCAGGGCCGGCGCTCAGTGACTGCCGTGAGCGTCGGGTGGGAAGGCAGGCTGCTGTTCATCCGGGACGATGTTTCCGGGCGGGGCTTTCTCTGCGACACGGGGGCGCAGAGGAGCGTTGTGCCCGCATCGCGGTTGGACATGCTGACAAACGGGCAGGGCCCCCTCTGGAAGCCGAGAACGGTACCCCCATACGCACTTTAGGGACACGGTGCCTGGAGCTGTGTTTTATGGGGCAGCGTTTCAGCTGGGACTTTGTTACTGCCAAAATTGCCAATTCCCCTGCTTGGCGCGGATTTCCTATGCGCTTATGGACTATTGGTGAATGTCAAGGGCCGCCGCCTGATAAATGCTGTGACTTTTTGTTCTTACCCATGTACATTAAGTGGATCGGGCTCTACCAGGTTGACTAGCATGCTTGCAGCGGCTGATGAGTTCCTGAGTCTGCTGGCCGAGTTCCCAGACCTCTCGCAGCCCACCTTCTCCTCCTCCACGGTCAAGCATGGAGTGGAGCATCACATCTCTACCACCGGCCCACCGGTACATGCCCGGGCCCGGCGCCTAGATCCAGCAAAGCTCACCATCGCCAAGACAGACTTTGAAAACATGGAGCGCCTGGGCATCATTCGCCGCTCCGAGAGTCCGTGGGCTTCACCCCTGCACATGGCCATGACGCCTCCGGACTCTATTTGAGCGACTCAGCCAGCACGGGTTGATCATCAACCCAGCTAAGTGCCAGTTTGGGTTGACCACCATTGACTTTCTGGGTCACCACATCACAAAGGACGGGGCGGTTCCCCTTCCGGCAAAGGTGGAGGCAGTGACTAACTTTACACGCCCACTCACGGTGAGGGCCCTGCAGGAGTTTTTAGGCATGGTGAACTTTTACCATCGCTTTATTCCCCGAGCAGCGCAAGTGATGCGGCCCCTGTACGAAGCCCTGAAAGGCAAGGCCATCAAGCAGGCTGTGGACTGGACTGAAGAGAGGGAACTTGCGTTTGTTGATGCAAAAAACGGCTCTGGCAAACGCAACAATGCTGGCACACCAGTCACCTAAGGCTCCGATTGCCATCACCACGGACGCGTCGGACTACGCGGTGCACGAGCAGTGGGTGAAAGGGGCGTGGCAACCGCTTGCTTTCTTCAGTCGACAGTTGCGGCCTAATGAGCGGAAATACAGCACTTTCGATCGGGAGCTCCTCAGCCTCTTTCTGGCCATTCGGCATTTCAGGTTCCTGCTGGAGGCTCGGCCGTTCACTGCGTTTGTGGATCACAAACCACTGACGTTTGCCATGAGTAAGAGCGCCGAACCATGGTCTGCTTCATATCAGAGTTTACCACGGATCTACAGCATGTAGCGGGCAAGGAAAACCTGGTCGCAGACTGTCTCTCCAGGGCTGTCCCCGGGGCTGTCCAGTTAGGATTGGACTATAACAAGATGGCAGAGGATCAAGTTACAGACCCGGGCGTCCAGGAGTTGAGGACGGCAGTTACGGGACTGCGGTTGGAGGAGGTCCCGTTTGGCAAAACTGGCGTTACGCTCCTGTGTGACGTCTCCACAGGCCAGCCACGGCCGGTTGTTCCCGACGAATGGAGACAACAGGTTTTCAATGCTATTCATGGACTGTCACACCCTGGCAAGAGGGCGTCTCAGAAGTTGGTCTCAGCAAAGTTCGTCTGGCACGGGCTGAAAAAGGATATACAGAAGTGGTCCGGGACTTGTGTGGTGTGCCAGCGCTCCAAGGTGCACCGTCACATAAAGACCCCTTTAGCACAGTTCTCGGTTCCAGAAAGGAGGTTCGATCATGTGAATGTGGACTTAGTAGGACCTTTGCCCCCATCCCGTGGTTTCACACATCTCCTCACGATGGTACACCGAACCACTCGTTGGCCAGAAGCTGGCCCGTTGTCATCAACAACGGCGGATGAGGTGGCTCGGGCATTTATTCAGGCTTGGGTCGCCAGGTTCGGAGCCCCAGCTGACCTTTCCTCGGACCGAGGCCCACAGTTTACATCAGAGCTCTGGAATGCAGTTGCAGAAAGCCTAGGGGTGAAGCTCCATCGCACTACCGCCTACCACCCGCAGGCTAATGGGTTATGCGAGCGGTTCCACCGGTTGATGAAAGCTGGTCTCCGGGCCAGCCTCAAAGACAACAGTTGGGTGGACAGGCTTCCGTGGGTCATGTTGGGGCTTAGGACAGCCCCCAAAGATGATCTGCAAACTTCATCGGCTGAGCTGGTTTATGGACAGCCACTGCGGGTCCCGGGGGAGTTTATCCCCAAAGTCACAGACCCTTGGTCTGCAACCCAGCAGCGGGAAACGCTCCTGGAAAAAGCCAGGCTGTTCAAACCAGTGCCCACGTCGCAGCACGGCCTTCCGCAGTCATCTGTCCCATCCAGCCTCAGGTCAGCGGAGTATGTGTTCATTCGCCAGGACGGCCACCGTGGACCCTTTCAACCCCCCTACGTTGGGCTGTTTCGGGTGCTGGAGACCGGAGACAGAACCTGCAAGGTCGACATGGGCAGCAAGCTGGAGTACATAGCGGTTGACCGCCTTAAACCAGCACATCTAGACCTGGACCAACCGGTACGGTTGGCTTAACCCCCATGGCGGGGGCGGCCTCGTGCCCTCCCACCTCAGCATGACAGGACCCGGAGGGGGCCTTCAACGGTGGTCCTGCTTCCGGCCCCAGAGACACGGAGTCGGGCTGATCGGTTGATCCGGGCCCCGAGACATTAATGGTTGGGACTAATCTCGGGAGTTGGTGAATTCTGGGGGGAGGCATGTAGGGGACGACCAAATTCACGGGGCCCCTTTAAGGAAAGGGGCGTAACCCTGGTGACAGGGGGGTTAAAGGGTGGCAGGAAGTGAATGTGAAAACATGTTTGTATGGATGGAAATAAACGGCCACGGGGTGCAGCCAAAGGGAATACTCGCCTCCTTGTTTCTTTCCACGCTCCTACAATATCATTAAAGCCATTTAAGCCATTAAAATGAAATGTGAGACAACAAATATAGAGTATCATACTAGTCCTCTTGGGAATGCATGACAAACAAAGAAAAGTTAATAGTTTACAGTATGATGATTAAAAGAGAAGAACATTGATAATACTTTAACCACTGTTGGTGTTATTCAAAGGACTATGTTACAGCTCACAGAATTATCCATGTATTCATAATTTCATTGTAAAGGGCTGACTTATTAAACAGTGTCAATTTTTTTTTCGAATTCCTTTGTAATAATAACCAACATTCTGACCTTTGATCCCAGCCATTTGGTGGAGTCACATTTTAATTTAAATCGACACACTAGCTGCCATTTCAATATAGCCAGCCCTCAAACAAAATCGTGTCAAGATTGCTTGTCCTGGTCTTATCATGGGTGCTCCAATTGTGGGCACACCTCATATTTGTTAATCTCCCTCTACCCTAATCTGGCTACTCAATTTTCACAAAGCAAATGAAAAAGGAAAGGGGGGGGGGCGTCAAGGACTGTTGAGACGGTGAGGAGACATTTTGGTGTATGATTTTTGTCTCATAAAAGAAAATCCTTAGAATGTCCTAAATCATCAAATTATACCCTGTATAATAAAGTTGACAGTGCCAGTTTGGCAACAAATTAATGCACTTCACAATTTTCGTCTAAAAGCATATTTAATCACAGTTGGTGAAAAATGAAAGCATGTTGTTAACAGTGGTCTTACTTGTGTGGAGAGAGTTCAGAATCAAAACGGCAACAAACAAAGAAATGTCTAAACATTTTCTTTTATATGTTTCGGTGACAAAACCTAATACCAAGAATAACAATAAATAATTAAAGCTGCGAGCAGCGATGAACGGGCCCTTGCATCCTCCCGCACGTCGGGGGTGCCGGCGGGACTCCGGCCGGCGCGACCTAGAACGTCCGCGACCATCGGACAATTTTTCCCCACGTGGACCGCCTGACGCTGGAAATGATGCTTTGCAAATAGTGCACTGCTTCCTGTATCCGCTGCGTGGTGCTATAGAACACATCAAAATGGCCGACTTGCGGTATGGTTTGGAGCATGATCCCAAGAGACTTTTTTTGAAGTCTCCATGGGATACATGTATACCAAGTTTCATACATGTACCTGAAACGCAGCACTGGGGCTGCTCTTTTGAAATATTGTAGGGGACGCTATGGAGACAATTTACCAAGCCAAAAAAATCCATAGAAAATATGTCTTCCCATCACTTATGACACATGTACAAACATGTTGCATGACTTTTTGAGCATCCCAAGCCACTGACCCATAAGTGTCACGGGGTGTGAATGTGAACCCAAACGCAGGCACAGACCAGGGAGTAAAGGTGTAAAGGTTTATTGACCAGGAAACCAAGGGGGGAAACGACCAGAGCACAACGGGAAAATCCAGGGAGGGTGAGGTAGGGCAGGGCAGGCAGACTGGGGAACCAGGAGGATGACAAAACTGCGGGAACAGAGAGACAGGGTCAAAGCAATGAAAAAACACTTCTGAAAAAACTCTGAATTATTCTCAAAAAGAGCGGCCAAGAACTACTAACTACCACGTGAGCTGTAACAACGATCCGGTCGAAGAGTGGATGAAGAACCGGGGTAGATATACTGTTGGGTTGATGGAGTGCAGCTGGTTTGACTGGGCAGGTGAGGAAGCCGGGGGGAGACCAGGTCGGAGCCCTGTGATACACGCACACACACACACAGGACAAGCACGAGGCACGGCCAGGCCGTGACAATAACCTTCTTTTTCATGTCGAATGATGCGTTGCCACGGTAAAAACGTTCAACGAAAACTCACAATATTCATGATGAAGCATCTTCAATGTCTTAAGGCTTTCCTTACCAAATTTGAGACTGATCTGGTCAACTGTCTAGGAGGAGTAAATAAAAGTATAAAATGTGACATTTCCTTTTGCCAGTAGGCGGCGCTATGAGTTATTGAAAATGTTGGCATTGATATATGCTCAGACTTGAAGTAGCATCATGCATATGTAATTTGTTGCAGATTGAATAATGTACCTTGGAGGTATAACAACTTTATTGTTCATGCTGATTGAGAAAAAATGGCCGCCACACAACGTCAGGGTTCTTCCGTGAAAACTCATGAATTTGACGTTTCATCACAAAGGTCTGAAGAGCATCCTGACCAAATTTGAGGTTGGTCCCATTCATCCTGTAGGAGCAGTTTGTTAAAGTTGGCTGAAAACTGCATAAAGTGACAAAAAAGCACAACATGGCGGGTTTACTGTAGCGCCCCCTAGTGGTTGAATGAAATGAAAATGTCAGGGTATGTTACAGGATGTGATGTGCACATATGCTGCAAATTTGGTGATTCTAGGACAAATGGTTGAGAAGTAATGTGTATTAATATATAAGCCACGCCCCTAAGACGTTTATTGGTCCATATCTTGTAAACCCAAAGAGATATCAAAAAGCTTTTAATAGTTTTTCACAAAATTCAGAATGGCGGAAAATCTAGGAAGGCGTCTGAGAAGCTTTTTTGTAGAGCTAGAGGAGTTGGACTTGTGTGTTGAATTTCAAGTCAATCGGACATACTGGCCGAGGAGTGTTGCCGGTCCAACTGGTAGGCGGCCATTTTTTTACACACAAATATCCAACCTATATCAGATGGCTGAATTCACCAGGCCTGACAAGTGTGCAAAATTTGGTAAGTTTTCGAGTATGGCAAGTCCCTGAAATATGCGCCCGATGTATTATGTGCATTCAAATTTCAATAGGGCCTTCACTGGCCCGACGTTGACGGTTGCTCGGGCCCTAATTACAAAACACAAGCAGGGTATGATAATTACACAAATGAAGAAATAAAATATATATGCATGGTTGAATTTTAACATTAAGTTTGATAGGATAACATAACAAAATCCATATACTCAATTCAATTTAACCCCACCCCCGTCCATCAACACCACACTCCCACCTGGAGCAGTTTTATCCTGCATGTCGCCATAATGAAGTCTACTTCATTTGGTCATTCTCCACAGTGAACAGCCCAATCAAACTATATTATAATTAGTATGTTGTGTGAAATTGGTGTGATACCGATGGGATGAAGAAGAGGAGGAAGGTCACTGATGTGGGTTTTCAAGGCTCCGGTAAAGTAATTTTAGTAGTGTAAAAAGGACAGTGTGGCATTGGGAATGGGAATAGGGTATGTGTGTATGGGGAGTAAAGGGACAGATGTTTTCCCTCAAAGAAATGATTGCATTTGCAATGTAAAACCAATCTACGATGCCTTGTTCTTATTACATGCACCACGACCCCGGGAGTGAATCAGACGAAAGCAGTCAAATAACTGTTGTGACAGATAATAATGGGATATGAGCAGATGGTTTTCTCACTATATGGAAATGCTTCGGCTCTTCAATCTCATCCTTCAAACCCACCGACTGGAGCAGCCGGCCGGAGACAGAGGGGAGAGACTGCTCAGAGATGGAGACAAGATTGGCCCAGGCATATGGAAAGTTCTCCCTTCTCTCACCCACACAATAGCAGTATGTGAAATTAACCACCTTTGGCTTGAAAAAGACCTGGCCCATTTGGGATGCCCTGAATAAAGGTGGTGTTGTATATGTAGATACACATTGAAAGGTGCTGTGTGTGTTGGCATACATTGAAAGGAGTGAGGGAGTATTATTAGGCTGAGATAATAATTTGAATGTCAGGCTTGTGTATAGTCTACTTCCTGATTGGGTTGGGATTGCAGCCAGGGACGGCAAAAGCTTTCCTGGGGTCTTGCAGCCCAGTGTCTTTTTGGGTTACCCTCATGTTGGATAATTATACAGCAGTGATTTATGTTTAGTGCATACAGTCCAGTATAAAGAGTGTTTACTAAATTAACGGGAAAAATTAGAACACAGTAGTGACGGTTTTCCATCACCCAGCAGTGGTTGGTCCAAGAAAGGGTTGCTAACGCAACAGACTCGCTCTGCAAATCATTTGTGTGTGAAGCGGCATACTGTTTACTTGCAACGCTCACAGTGACCAATATAAACAGTTACTGTGGCCAAATAAACAAAGAAAAGAGCGGTGACTACAGACGATGAAACTTCCAAATCAAGTGAAAGTGAAATCCAAAAACACTTGCAATTACCGGTTATCGCCATAGCTGCCACAAAAGAGAATGAAACGGAGATCTTCAAGATGGTTACTTTAACAATAAAATAGTGAGTTGGTCAGTGACCCATATGACTTTTTCAGAAAGGATTCATGAGTGTTCACTGATCTGCCACTTCTGTGGTTAAGGTTTGGTTAAGTTTGGGCAAACAAAACTACTTGTTTAAGGTTAAACAAACAACTGCTGCCATAGCTGAGGTTAGAAACATCCGACCATTCACCCCAACCCCCTCCCTGTAAGTGGATTGATTTAAGAAGTAGATTTGTCAACACAATAGTCCAATTTTGCTCATAGTGATTTGGCAGGTGAAATCGCCTTTCTCAGTAGACATGGTTGAAGAAGAATGAAACCCTCAGGGTATCCCACTACAAGATGCAGTCTGTTTGCAAGTTCACATGCCTGAATAATATCGGTTCATGGTTCTACTTTCCATCTGCCCAAAATACAAATTAGCCTCACAACCTAAGTGAGTGAGACAGAATCAAACGAAAGCTCACGGGAGAGAATGGATGAGCATGAAAACAAAACTGAAGACAAAGTTAAATGGGATGGCTGTGGTCATTCCTACGGAGACACTGGCTTCCCCTGCAGATGATGATGACAAAAATATGTCACCCGTGTCTGGTACTACAGCATCCTGCAGAAGTCCACCGGAGACATTTGCAGCGGGACGCGTTAGGCTACAGCCTTGACTCATGCCGCCTCCTCCCAACAGTGAGAACTGAACTCCTTGTGGCCTTGGTAACGGGTCCCTTTCAATCTGTGGAGCACTCCTCCTTGTCCAGCTTTGCTGTGAGTGTTTGAAGTAACTGCCCTGTCAGTGAACCCCTGTTGTTTACAACTTCGTGCTGAATGTAGCGGGGCTACCGTCAGACCAAGTCCCTCCTTTGTTCCCAAGAACTTAAGGATTGTTCAGGTTGAGTGTTATACAGCTGGATGTTTTTTGTCTTCCATCCCATGCGGGGGGACAGGGAGTCAAAGTTACACCTGCTTTGCCCGGTTTGTCCGTTGGCCTGTTATGTTGAATGCATGGAGTGGGCTCCAGAGTTTTCCCCACAGTAGTCCATTAGAGTGCTCTGGCTGTGTGTATAGAACTAGTGTTACAATATCGAGACCTATATGTTCTAGCATCAATTTTGATCCTATTGGTTGTGAGTCTGACAATGTATAAGAGTGCAATTCTAAATTGGAACTGTACTTTGTCGTTACTACTGGAATTAAAAATAGGAGAGAAAGAAATTCAAAGAAGTTCAACCATGTTACTCAGAGAAATCAGGTTATGCTGGAAATTATCCCAAATGTTTTGGCAAAGCAAACAAATTATTTAATACTCAAGCAATGTCAGAGTCTCAGATAATAGCCAGCACAAACATGGAAAGGCTGGGTACAAAGAATTGAGGTGTGAAATGACTTGTCCTCGAGAGGCTCACTAATTTCATCTGTACAACTCTTCTCTTTTTAACACCCTACTTGGTAAGACTTTATAATAACTACTCACTATGAAGCATTAGTTAAGTATGAGTAAACACTTAATTCATCATTTATAAAGCATTGTTCCTACATTAATAATTCATTAGTATGCAGTTCATAACAGTTATAAATGTTTTATTCTTGATTAATAAGCTCGTCTATTATGTGTTTCATGATTGTGTTTTCATACTTTATAAATGATGGATTCCCCATTTTTAAATTAAGTATTATATATATATTACAAACCAATTAAGGAGTTGTAGACGATTAATAAAGTGTTAGTAAATGACTAACAACTTATTTAGATGTATATTATTCATGCATTTATATATATGATTTAGATATGCACTAATGGTTAGGGACTATGTTAATATATGCTTTATAAACGCATATTAATACTGAAATTCATGATTAATTAAGGTAGTGATTAGTCCTTAGTAAAGTATTTTGTGTGACGTCATCTAAAGTGAGGACTATCGATGCCTTATAAAGCTTTTATTAAGTATTTTGTGTGACCTCATCTAAAGTGAGGACTATTTATGCCTTATAAAGCATTTATTAATGACATTGAAAGGCCAGCAGTGCCTCAAAACCCATAGTTTTTTAACAGAAAAGGCAAATAGACACAACATAAAGTGATAAATAACATATCAATATTTATTGCAAGACGCAAAAAATGCAAACACTTTAAGAACATAGCTCTCAACCAATGATTCATGTAAAAATTAGAACATGGCTGGTTATAACACGATACAAAAATTAATTTCTGTGAACAGTGGATGATAGAAAAGTGCCAAAGTGCCAAAATACCACAAACACAATCTTTATAAAATAATATACAAATATTTCACAGTATCAAAATTCAAGTACTGCAAACATTTGACAGTACCATTGCTGATCTTGCTAGTTCCTTGGTCAGTTCTCCTAATCTTCTGCGCCACCATCACAGCTCATTATTTTTTAGTGGCAGCAGCTTTCCGGAAGCCTTACAGGCTTTGATTGTGTCCGCTATTGCTTGGTCCTCCTGAATTGTTTTGGCACATTGTGTGGCAAACACACTAAGTTTCACCTGACTGTTGTAGTTTTTAAGGAGATCCTTATACTTGCCAGGCGCAGCAGTGAACATCTCTGGGATCGGAGCATTGACCACCACAGTGTTCCGGTCTACCCGAACATGCTTGAAAGCAGCAGACATGGTCCCTCCTCTACGGAACTGCCTCAGAATCTTTTTGTACCACCTGTTCCGGTTTTTGGGCTTAATTAAGAAAAAAACACACACATACTACACTGAATGAAGTTGTTTGAATGTTTCAATCTAAAGTGAGATCAAAATAGTTGCAACTAAGAGACCTACATGTAGATGGTTTACTAGATTACTACTCTCTGCCAGAATGTAATTTTTCACGGTAAAACTAGTTTGTCAGCGCTATCAACTATTTCACATGTAATGCTTTGTTGTGGGGAGAACCAGCCAAAAGAGGACACAATGTACAGCAGAGCTCATTATGATCAAACTGTAAACCCAGCAAGTGAAAGGGGTTGAAAGTAGCATTTTAACCTCTGACGTGCCTTTGCTTCTACTTTCTTGGACTTCTTCCCATTCTTTTCCCCTTTCCCCTTCTTGTTCTTCTTCTTTTTGTTGTCCTCTGATGATGATGATGATGTGTTAGAGGAGGAGTCAGACATATCAGAGCACGATTCCATTGAGCTTTCACTGGAGGAATTTGATGACAAGTGGACTGCTTGGGTGGAACCTGTGTCCTCTTTTTTTAAGAGCTGTCAAACAGATACAAACAAAAACATAAGGCTTACAGCACAATGCCCCCAAAAAAACATAGGTGCATGAATACCCTACTAGAGTCCAGAGACAGATTTATATTAAAAGACCGAACTGTGTGTCGGGAGACTTACCTAATGCCAACTGTTCTTTCAGGTAGTCTCTCTCCTTGTTCAGCTCATCAATCTTCTCCTTCTGCCACTCTGCCCTCAGCTTACACATCTCCAAATCATGGGATTTTTTTTGACTTGCAGCTGTGCAGTAGAGGATATGGAAACACCTAACAGAAAGTAATTGTTTATTATTTATTAAAACTAGAACATTCCATTACCCTTATTTGCTAGTCTTGGGCATGTGATAAGCATGCTATAAGATCTTTACCACTCCACTTATATGAACAGATAAATGGTCATCTAATATTGTCATTATCGTACAACTGTCACCAAGATTGCTCTATTTACAACTGAGGTGATGCGGTGGCATGTGCCTGTCCCAGGACCGCTAGTTAGTGACTAGCTTGCTAGCTGGCTAGCTAGCTAGATACTCATACATAATGTGAACGTGCCAGCAAACTAAGAAACATACTCACCACTCGTGCCACTGACGGGTATCGCCGCCAATGTATCTATCACCTGGCTCGTATTATTTCTGGCCCGGGTCCGCACGCCCTTTCGAATCGGGTCGGAGTTTTCCATAGCGTGTAAAGGTGTAAAGTGCACTGCTGTACCGGTTCCTGAGAAACACGTTTGTCCCACGTTGATGACGTATGAAAAGGGATTTTTCTTTGTCCAACATTGACGTTTTGAAAGCGGGATTTAATTTATTTCATATCAGATCGTAGCCTGTTGGACGTCTTCAAAAACATTACTTTTTGCAAACAATGAGCAGATTCAGCTGGCTAAAGAGGCTTATTAGTGATCACATCTCTAAAAAATACACCCTGAAGCTGATAAAGTGGCTTCAGAAGAGGAAACTGCTGAAAAGAAAAGTCGAATGCATAATATGCCGTCAGGACATGCAACTTAATAAAAGGACAAACACTGGAGATCAATAAGCTTGGTATGAAATAAATAAGTAAATGTAAACTAATGTGCAAAGCTCCTGGTTATGTGTTGATGTGTGTGGGGTAGTGGTGTCACGCTTCTGGAACAGAGTGGAGATGAGGTGGAAGGCAAGGTTCTTTTACTGGTCACCAAAAAAGTAATAAACAAGAACTCAAAACGACTCCAACAGGGAGCAGACCAAAAATCCAAAAACTGTAGAAAGGCAAAGTCGCTAATCATGGAAACAAACACGAGATCAAAATACCAGAACATGAAGAACAATCGTGGGAAGGACAAATACAATCTGACAACCAGAACAGGGAAAGCAGGGGAGTATATACAGGTGCTGGTCATATAATTAGAATATCATCAAAAAGTTGATTTATTTCACTAATTCCATTCAAAAAGTGAAACTTGTCTATTATATTCATTCATTCATTACACACAGACTGATATATTTCAAATGTTTATTTCTTTTAATTTTGATGATTATAACTGACAACTAAGGAAAATCCCAAATTCAGTATCTCAGAAAATTTGAATATTGTGAAAATGTTCAATATTGAAGAGACCTGGTGCCACACTCTAATCAGCTAATTAACTCAAAACAACTGCAAAGGCATTTAAATGGTCTCTCAGTCTAGTTCTGTAGGCTACACAATCATGGGGAAGACTGCTGACTTGACAGTTCTCCAAAAGACGACCATTGACACCTTGCACAAGGAGGGCAAGACAAAAAAAGGTCATTGCAAAAGAGGCTGGCTGTTCACAGAGCTCTGTGTCCAAGCACATTAATAGAGAGGCGAAGGGAAGGAAAAGATGTGGTAGAAAAAAGTGTACAAGCAATAGGGATAACCGCACCCTGGAGAGGATTGTGAAACAAAACCGATTCAACAATGTGGGGGAGATTCAGAAAGAGTGGACTGCAGCTGGAGTCAGTGCTTCAAGAACCACTACGCACAGACGTATGCAAGACATGGGTTTCAGCTGTCGCATTCCTTGTGTCAAGCCACTCTTGAACAACAGACAGCGTCAGAAGCGTCTCGCCTGGGCTAAAGACAAAAAGGACTGGACTGCTGCTGAGTGGTCCAAAGTTATGTTCTCTGATGAAAGTAAATTTTGCATTTCCTTTGGAAATCAGGGTCCCAGAGTCTGGAGAAAGAGAGGAGAGACACACAATCCACGTTGCTTGAGGTCCAGTGTAAAGTTTCCACAGTCAGTGATGGTTTGGGGTGCCATGACATCTGCTGGTGTTGGTCCACTGTGTTTTCTGAGGTCCAAGGTCAATGCAGCCGTATACCAGGACGTTTTAGAGCACTTCATGCTTCCTGCTGCTGACCAACTTTATGGAGATGCAGATTTCATTTTCCAACAGGACTTGGCACCTGCACACAGTGCCAAAGCAACCAGTACCTGGTTTAAGGACCATGGTATCCCTGTTCTTAATTGGCCAGCAAACTCGCCTGACCTTAACCCCATAGAAAATCTATGGGGTATTGTGAAGAGGATGATGCGAAATGCCAGACCCAACAATGCAGACGAGCTGAAGGCCACTATCAGAGCAACCTGGGCTCTCATAACACCTGAGCAGTGCCACAGACTGATCGACTCCATGCCACGCCGCATTGCTGCAGTAATTCAGACAAAAGGAGCCCCAACTAAGTATTGAGTGCTGTACATGCTCATACTTTTCATGTTCATACTTTTCAGTTGGCCAAGATTTCTAAAAATCCTTTCTTTGTATTGGTCTTAAGTAATATTCTAATTTTCTGAGATACTGAATTTGGGATTTTCCTTAGTTGTCAGTTATAATCATCAAAATTAAAAGAAATAAACATTTGAAATATATCAGTCTGTGTGTAATGAATGAATATAATAGACAAGTTTCACTTTTTGAATGGAATTAGTGAAATAAATCAACTTTTTGATGATATTCTAATTATATGACCAGCACCTGTATGTGTGCGGTGATCAGACGGAAAAGCCAGGGGCAGGTGATTGAACACAGGTGAAGTGAATGAAAGCAATCAGGAGACACTCAGACACAGGAGGGAACCGGGAGGAGACCAAGGGCGGAGCCACACAGACAGAGACACAGGAACACAGGGGGCAAATATATATAGATATATAGATATATATAGATATATATAGATATATATATATAGATATATATATATATATATATAGATAGATCTAGATATAGATATAGATCTAGATCGATAGATAGATCTAGATCGATCAAATGCAGAGGTCAAATTTCGTGTATGTGTATATGTATATGACAATAAAAAGGGTTTCTATTCTCACTTTAGATGAGGTCACACAAAATACTTTACTAAGGACTAGTAACTACCTTAATAAATCATGAATTAATGAATTAATATGCGTTTATAAAGCATATATTAACATAGTCCATAACCATTAGTGCATATCTAAATCACTATATAAATGCATGAATAATGTACATCTAAATATGTTCTTAATCATTTACTAACACTTTATAAATTATCTTATTATATATAATACTTCATTTACAAATGGGGAATCCATCATTTATAAAGTATGAAAACACAATCATGCAACACATAATAGACGGGCTTATTAATCAAGAAGAAAACATTTATAACTGTTATGAATTGCATACTAATGAATTAATATAGGAACAATGCTTTATAAATGATGAATTAAGTGTTGACTCATACTTAACTAATGCTTCATAGTGTGTAGTTATTATAAAGTGTTACCCACTACTTTTATCAGTTTGTCTGTTTTTTTGACTGATTTTAACTGCTGTTAATTTGTCGTTGGAACTAACACTTCCTGCAAACGTTTTCAATTAACCAAAGTTTGTAATGCGAAACTAATAATGAATACTAAAAAAAGAAATGAATAATGGAATTGACAGTATTGTATGCTTTTAACAGTTACGGTTAACATTAGATACATGTATTTATCTGCTGTATCTGTCTACATGCCTTAATGTTTTTGTAAGTACAATAGAGGAGACTTTTGGCCCATAGCCTTCTCTCCAGACACAGATCTAACAGAGCATAAAGTAGTGGATAACTTGTTGAGGTTGATGCGTTTGTTGAGACATTATTCATCCAGCAACACAAAGTAAACAAGCTCTGTCTGTTTCTCTGCACTCTCCAGCCTCAGCCTGCCTCATCTTTCATGTGGGCAGGTTCCATCACCACGGTAGCACAGAGGAAAGAAAGATATCAAGTCATGTGACATCTAGTTTTGTTCGAGTGTGGCCTACACACACACACACACACAGAGAACGAGAGAGAGAGAGAAAAAGAGCAAACCGATCATTTGTGCCTTTGTTTGTGGCTCTTGAGATGAATAGTTCCCAGACGAGGCCACTGTGGCATGAAATGCTAAGATGTAATCATCTTCTGCAACAGGATGCTGTTTCATGAGAGGGGAATGAACTCCAATGTCTCTTTCACTTTTTTTATTGCTTGCTGCTTTGATATTTTCTCTTCATTATGTCAACTTTTATTAACACCGTTTCCCATGCTTCTGATATATGAAGAAAACCAGAGTATTTAAATGTCTTAATTCAGAGATGCTCAATTCTTTAAATATTGAAATATTCTGGCATCTAAAGATAAGTTTATATCTTTTCTAGTTTTTTGGTTTGTCACATAATACGAGTACCTGGCTTTTTAAATATGTGTAAAACATGTGTAAATTTGTCTTAAATGTTTGTCCATTTTAAACCAAAGGCCCTTCTGGGTGCATTTGGAAGCTGCCATAGTGCAAATATCTCTCTGTGTCAAGTCATTTTTCTCTATTATTGACTCCTAAATGTCTTGTTTTTGTAAAGTAAGGGACAGTTTAGGTTCATTTAACCTGTTTCCCATTCAAATCAATTTGTTACAAGACATTTCTACAAAGGAAACAGAGTTCCAACTGAATCACACTAAACCAACTTAATGGTGAATTAGCAAACGTAACGAAGACTTCCTGGAATCTCAGTTTGTTGCCTGGCTGGTAATTACACTTGGTTTTACACTTCTTGTTGAGGACAAAGAAGATATCATTTGTTATTGCTGTTAAACAATGTAATTGTGCGAAGCTAACTGGCTGCCGGTTGTAGCCTTATATTCAACAACAGTCACGAGAGTGGAATCAATCTTTTTATCCAACTAGTCTCCAGAGAGCTAAACATTTAACTATCAACTTTTGTTTTAAAGGTATAAAATGCAGGAATTTCCTACAAAACAATGTAGAGAATGATTCAAAAATATTTCTTCTACCTTCCTACTAGAAGAGATAGGGATGTATATATTCAAGGATTCAAGGATCATTTACTGTCATTATGCAACAAAGGGATGCACAACGAGATGCATTTATAGCACAAAACAATTCTCTGGGCAGATAATATGGCCGACATCTTCACATTCAAAATTCAACATAAGAAAAAAAAAACTTTGACTATATGTTTGAGCACCAAGCATCATGACGTAAACACAGTCTACCTCCTCTCGTCCCGTCGGAGTGCTGTCCATCAAGTGCAGCTTGATCTTTAATGCCACGATGAAGTCTCTGCAAAGATGTGGGCTCAATAGTCACCGACCTCCCGTTGCTTTGTTTGCCTGAAGTTTTAATTCATCCTTATTTTCCTGCGACCAAACATCAGACAGCCAGCAGTAGGCTGGGTAGTGGAGTAGCCTTTGGTCCTAGCTGAGTTAGCTTAGCTTCCATTGATTCCGATGTTGAGTGTAATCTGTCATATGCCAAAAGTGCTCCTGTAATAAGCATGAAAAAACATCAAAATAAGACAAACAATGAAACGAAATTGATGGGAGCTACCCGCCGCAGCATGTACTGAAGTTTTAGGGTTTCAAAAAAAAGTCAAGGGCCCCACATGGGCGTTTACCTCTCAGCCAATAACAGCGTGCAGGATGTGCAGCCCATATAGGACGTCAAATACAGCCGCTTTGTCACGCCCCTTGACGTCTGATACCCAAGGCACAAGTCCCCCTTTAGCTTTGTCAGGTACAAAGCAACCTGCCCTTTGGCTCCATTCTCACTGAGAAAGATGGTGGTTTTGGTGAAATATTTTAAAAGACAGACTTGAGCATGAGAATAGAAATAAATTACACTTGACATTTTGGGGAAAAGCAGTGTGAAGCTACAAATTTCTTGAAAATACTATAAATGTTAGTTTGTCATCATTGAACATATGCTCATTCATTTGAAAGGATGTAAAGCTTCTTATTTTTCTCTTTTCTTGTGTAACTTCATCTCTATTCTTGGCCAATGCTGTACCGATATATTTATCGTTCTTTTTTGTGTCGTTCTTTCCAGAGAGCTCCTTCTCACTTTGTTCTCTTAAGCTACTGTTATTGATCAAATGACCCATGACGGAAAGCAACATGCTCCTGAAGCCTTTTGGATATTGGCTCTTTGCTGCAGTCGCCATACTCCTCATCAAGCTGTTTTACTTGTCACTGACCTTGATTACTTTTCTGTGTGCAATCGCTCTGACTTTGGAAAGCTTTCTTTGCAATATGTTCCATGACCTTTCCTGACTTAAATGAAATGGATAATTTTTTTTAAAGTCTTGTCACACCCTTTGTTTGTGAATCAAAATGGAGACTATATTTTCACTACATGTTTTTCGAAATACTTTTCACATTCACATTTAATATTTCTATTTTATATATACACATCTAAAAGGGTTTGCAAAAGTCTAAAACGGGATATAAAGGCAGTAACCATTCAATAATAAAACAAGAACACAGTGTCATTGATGCCTATAGTGTCAGACAAACAGTATTGCCAATTTGGCGTCTTTTTTGCTAGATTTAGCGTCTTTATTTCAAAGACATGACTAGCGACTTATTCAGACCATCAAGCAAAAACCGAGAAATATATTTAAATATATTATATTGTAATTCCTTCCCATTGATGCTGCTCAGTATAATCACAGTATCTTCTCTGGCTTCCTCCCACAGTCCAAAGACATCCGTTAATTGATGACTCTAAAGTGAATAGTTCTCTGTCTCTATATGTCAGCCCTGTGATAGTCTGTCAGTACCCTACCTTTGCCCAATGTCAGCTGGTTAACAGATAATGGATGAATGGTTGTCTTTGGTGCTGAATATTAGAACTATAGAATCAGAACTATTGTTGGTTCACTTGCCTGATGGCTAATTGTCAAGCTCGCTTCAAAGATTATAAGAAAGAGGGATACATTTGAAATTAATTTACAAAATCTTTAAAAGCTACAGTAACATTTGATGTTTACCGGTACAAGTACAACATCTCCAACATGCAAACACAAAGACAGATAGAACACGTCTATAAGAAAACATTAATTAAAAAAGAACACTCATAACCTGAAGTGATACATGTTAGAATTGCAGCAGCTGTTACATTCTTTGCCTGTAGGTGGCAATATTTCCATGCCTACATGTGCAGTGCTAAGCTGCAGCTAGCTGTCCTATAGATTGTAAGGGTCAGCACTTGTGGGTGTAAAACTGGTCTGATAGTGACTGAACAGCTGCCACTTCTCGTCTGCTGAGTGTGAATGAGTGAGTTTGAGAATAAGTTGCCAGCCAGTTCAATGAGCTGCTTCTCATCTGATGAACAGCAGCTAATAGAAGGATGTAATGAGTGCTGATTCATTATAACAATCTATCCATTCCAGTCTTTCCCCACCAAAAACCACAGAGGAAACCTCAGATTCAAAGTACTGTACATTGGATCTGATGCTGCATCCAGATCCTCCATCCATTACCATCGGAATCAGCCAGCCCCTTGATTTCTGCTCATACTGTGAAACTGTTGAACTTGTCAAGTTCACACAATAACACAACTGATTTAACACCGAAACCAGATCACTAGACTTCTTTTCAAAATACACACATCTTGGGCCTCCATTTGACATTAACAACTAATGACAGAATTATGATTTCAATTTCTTGTTATGTTGTTGTTTAACAAAATGTTTCAAGAACTGCACCTATCTTCCTTCAGGTTTAAGCTACACAATGGATCCTTTAACTACATTAACTGAGAGAAAGAAGAAAAGATGAGAGTCTAAAAATCCAGGTGGGAAGCAGAGGGCGGTCCCCACGTTGTGTGAATGTGGGTGAAAGCTTAGTTAGTTCTGATGGGTAGGTGGCACCTTGCATGGTAGTCCTGTCATCAGTGTATGAACGTGTGAGTGGTTGAATGACATGTAGTGTGAAAGCGCTTTGAGTGGTCGGAAGACTAGAAAAGCTCTATACAAGTACAGTCCATTTACCATTTACTACAGTGCTTTAGTTGTGTTGTGAAGTGCACCAATGTCTTCACTAACATCATAGCTGCAGAGGTGCACATGTTTGTGCATGGTGAAGCAGAGAGAGTGTTGCATGACACACTAAGATTCACTGTAACGTGTAAAACATTTAGATCATTTCTAACAGATGAGCAAACTCAGTGGGTTAGAACTATTTGAAAGTGTCTTCAGCACAGAATTCTTTAACAGAACTTGTCCAGATGTGTTGGTGTGCCCTATAAGACCAGTGGAGCGTTTTCGGGATCTTCAGCCGGATGAGGTGGTAGACTTATTCAGCACTGCTCAGAGAGTTGCCAGCCTGGTGGAGAAGCACTTCAACGCCACATCACTTACCATCACCATCCAGGTAAAACACAGACTCAGGGACTATTCCAAGATACTGTAGCATCAATTTCAGTTTGTAGTGGAGAGATCAATACAAAACATTAGAGAGGCCTCGTCTCTGAAATGGTGTTAAATATTACATGTAATATTTTCAAGACATGTGGTCTTGACCGAGTGTTGAACAGAGCAAGCTTCATGGAGTGTTTTGTGGTTGGGTGTGAGGTTTTGGGGACGGTTCTGAGGTTGGCTGCATTCACGTGCAGTTTGTTAAGATGACGTAATGAGGGAGTGGTGGTACGCCGATGCTGAGTCCACAGAGACGGGATGGAATTGACAGAAGTGGGGTTGTAGATGATGAACTTGTGCTGGGAGCCGATATGAACATCACTGGGAGGGATGTAGCTGAGGTTGTTTTTGTTTATGGCTTTGTGAATGCGTTGTGAATGGGGCAGCCTCTCTGTCACAATAGTCTGAATGGGGAGAGCTGCAGCTGAAGGGGTTGATGACAGGGAAGGCCAGGAGGGGGAGCAGTTACGGGAAACTGTGCTCAGAGGTGGCAGCGTAGAAGAAGAAGGGGCGTGTGTGTGGAAAGTAAATAGTCAGTCATGTGGACAAGAGTGTACAGCATGCTGTAAATTAGCCGCTAGCAGGCGGCTACCCAGCTTGTTAAAATGAATGCCATCGTTCTTAAAAGAGGAAGAGCGGTCCCAAAACAGGTTAAAATTGTCAATGAAGCTCATGTTGTTGGTCCTGCAGGCGGCCTGGAGCCAAGTGTGGAGGCTGAGGACTCTGCTGAACCGGTGTGATCCACGGCCGAGTGTTGGGAGTTGGACCACTGATAAAATCAGACAGTCCACAGCTGTTTAAAAAGTGTAGAAGATTTGTAAAATCAATCTTGGTCATCTCAGACTGGTGGAGGGCTGTATCGTTGATTCCCACATGAACCATAATTCGCCGAATGGTAGACGGGACGGCGTGCAGCAGGCCAGGCAGTTTCAGCAGGATGTCGTGAGCCGTTGCTTCGGGGAAACAGTGTGTGGTCGCGTTGAAGAAACGGGTATTCCTGATTATTGAGTCCCCGACTATCAGTGTCGTCGGGGCGAAGAGGGGACGAGGCGACAACACTGCGCGTGTAATACGCGTGGGTGGAGGAGAGGATTTAACCGGTGGTGGCGGAGTGGACGAGCAAGGACTGAGAGAACGGGGGACCGAAGCTCGCCGCGGTGCTGGTGTAAAGCACAGTATGGAGCGGCGAGTCCTGGGGCGAGAGGAGGGCTCAGGAATGACTGGCGTAGGGATGTCGGGGGAGCCGGGGCTGTGGGTCCCTCGAGGCGGCAGCTGGGATGGTATAGGAAGCTGGGAGTCCCTAGCCAGAGGAGGGAAGTCGTGGAGGGCAAGGGTGTCATATTTATTATGAATTATGAAAAAAATGTAAAAGTTATATTTGAAACATTAAAATAGTCATCATACTGATTGATGTTTTTTCACTTGTTTGAAGAAAACACGATTTTTACAACTTAATAAAGAGGGTATGATTTGAAAAAGCTTTTTGGTGCTCTCAGTGTGGATCCGCCCTGCTGTCGTATGATGGAAGCTAAATGCAAAGCTGACTCTGACACCCAGACAGGCTCTCGTCTCATTCTATTCTGCATAACTGGTGATATATATGCTAATATCAAAATAGCACCTAGCTCACTCTGCGATCCTGTCAGAGAAAATTGTTTCGCAGGTTAGAAGACAGAAGTGTTGGGGGGCGGGGGATCAGAGCAGAAAAGAGTAATCTTTACCTGGACATTATCTTCTTTGACTGGGGAGGTGATGAGAAGTGATGATAGGAGATTAGTTGTGACAGCTCCCAGGTTACAGCCAACACATTAAAATGGAACTCTCTGCAGGAGGGGGCAACTGTTCTCTGCAGCACGCCACTCCTGACAAATAATAATATCACACAAATCAACCTCACTGGAGGATTGGTGCTGAAAAAAAGAGAGTTTTGGATGGTGACACAAACGCTCTATTTTCCATGAACAGTGCTGAAAAATTACAATGGAGCTCATCAAATTTGATTTATTTGTTCGTTCACTCGCCACACTGATGTGTGATACCATGCAAATTCCAGTCATCACTTTTTTCTAATGAAAAACAAAAGTATCATCACAATGAATGTGATCACACCTAATATGACAGTCTGAGAGGAAGACAAGTGTTATAATGTTTAATTTTCAGCAGATGAAGAAGTAGTTGTGCTTCGGAGCAGCCAGTCTCAAGGGAAAAGACAGAAAACGAGTGTAACATAAAAAATAGTATCAGATCACACACTATACTGTACTATATTAGCTTTTAATGATAATTCACATCTAACGATAGCTTCTTATCAGAGGACAGAGATGTTTTCAACTGTGATAATGTTGACATTGAAATTTCAAATTAACTTGATCCAGTGATAATAGAAACATATTGATTAGAGCAGCTGTGTTGCCCTTAACAATGCAAACATTTAGTGAGCTTTAGTTACAGGAGCAGATGCTTGTAGAATAACAAAGTGTACATAAAATTAATTTGGTTTGCTTTACATACTAAACATGTAGACAACACACAACACATTTATTAGGCAGTGTTGAATACTTAGTCCAACAAGTTTAATTTATTGTACCTGCTAACCAAGCTGAATGGGGATTTCTGGGCTTCATTTCTCCATTTTGTTTCTTAGTTTGTCATTCAATATACTGTACACTGAATCAGCTAGTCTTCTTTCAAAGAGTGTTTACAATCCATGTATATTTCATACTGTATTTCATGTAAGTGTACAAAAATATAATTTTCTCTTGTCGCTACACTTGAAAAAAAACAGAATTAAAAAATGGTCATGAAATAAATGTTAGGAAAGGAGGCAATGAAACAAATCAAGGGGGAACATATTTTGTTGTTTTTAATTGGCAGAATAAGTTAATCTAAAATTATAATATCTTTCTGAATTATTAATGTAAATACTTCTGAATTACCTAATTACCTCTTTCTGTTCCCACCAGGATGGCCCTGAAGCCGGACAAACCGTGAAGGTGAGAACTTAATAATTCACTGCCTTTAAATATGTCATGAGGCCTCTGCAACAGTTATACACCATTAAATAATAATCACATTTGTGATGCTAAACACTTCGCATGGCTGAATAATTTAGAGATATTTTCTAAAAGGTTTAAATCTTTGGTTTGGTTGGAGGCTGTATGGAATGATTTAGTTGGCTGACTGGGGTCCCACTGGGGTTTCACAGGTTAAAGTGAAAGGGACAGAATCATTACCAGTCACTGCAACTCTGCGCTCTATCTCAACCCGTCACTCTACTATTCAGATATTTTTTGTACCAGATTGATTACATTACATCGCATTCATTTTGAAGAGAACTTTGTTCATGACTTACAGTAGACAGAGTGTGAAATACTACAAGAGTAACATTTCCTCTCTAATTTTCTTACTATTGGCAAAAGGGTCTGACATTGAACACAAATTTTCTCTTTGAAAGTTAAAATGACTTTGGTTATTTTACATGAAAATCGTGTGTCTGTGCTCGTTTTTTTTCTGGGTTGCAGTGGTCAATTGAGTCTCCCGTGTTCATCTGCCCAGATGAATACTGACAAAATACACAGAAAGAAATGTTTTGAATCGAAATGTTTGCTTCTGAATCAAAACAGAAAACATCATGAAAACTTGTAATGCAAGAAGACATTTGAACTATTTCCTAAAGTTACTGACCCACAAGAAACCAACCATCACACCAAACTGTGAATTGGGTCCACTTTATGCAGCGATTGGCAGAGATCTGAAAGTGGACCGGATTCAAACTTCTCTTTCATTCTTTAAACAACTGCTTCTTTCAATTTCCATGTAAACAACCATGAGTTCCTCTAAGGAGAGACTGTCCAAAAGTTTGCAGCCTTATAAACCCATCAATACGATTACTTACATACTGTCACGGTTTGACTTTGCCTCCTGTGTCTCTGTGTCTGTGGCTCCGCCCCTGGTCTCCTCCCGGCTCCCTCCTGTGTCTCTGTGTCTGAGTCTCTCCTGATTGTTCTCATTCACTTCACCTGTGCTCAATCACCTGCCCCTGGCTTTTCCCTCTGCCAACCCCACACTGCACTCATTCAACTCACCTGCAATCTACTCATCACCCCACACACATATACTCCCCTGCTTTCCCTGTTCTGGTTGTCAGATCGTCTTTGTTCTTCTCCGTGTGCTTCATGTGCCGGCCTGGTTCCTCCCCGTGTCTCCAGTGTTTAGCCCTAGTGTCTCTCTATGTTCCATGGTTTGTGACTTTGCCTTTCTGTGGGATTCTTTGCGCCTTTCTGTGGGATTCTTTGCGCCTTTCTGTGGGATTCTTTGCGCCTTTCTGTGGGATTCTTTGCGCCTTTCTGGGGGATTCTTTGCGCCTTTCACTCACCTAATCAGTTCATTCAGTGCACCTGTCAGTCACACTCACCTCATCAGCTCATTACTCTCACCTGCTCACTCTGCCTCCTTCACTATTTAAACCCCTGCCTCACACACACTCACTGCCAGATCGTTCTCTGCTTTCATGCAATACTTTCCCGCATACACCCATGGACTGATTCCCTGTTGCCGACCCCGCTTGTTTCAGACTGCTTTGCCTCTGCCCTGGTAACTCGCTCAGCCTTCTGTCCTTGACCACGAGAATCCTGTCGCTGTTTTTCCTGAGAATATTCTTCCTGCCGTGTGTGTTGAATAAAATAAAGAACTCAAGTCAAACTATCCCTGGTGTTTGTCGTACTGCTCCTGGGTCCTTACTACACCCGTTACAGTACGATCTGGCCACATCATGGATCCAGCAGACGGCACCACGGCATGGACCCGGCTCGAGGCAATCGCGGAGACGATGCAGCGAACCGAGACCATGATGGTCACAACACTGCCGAGGTTCGCCACAACCTGGCGAATCAGAACCAGATTCTCACCATGTTGATTGACCAGGTATGACAACTCACGGCAGTCGCAGCTCCGACCAACGCGGTGGCGTCGCCGCCACTTGCTCCGGTTCACTCGGGAATGGATCCAGCAGTATCTCCGGCAGTCTCAGAGCCCCGGGTGGGGGAGCCCGAACGTTACGCTGGGAATCCTGAGGCTTGCAACGCATTCCTGATGAACTGTTCCATCCTGTTTGCGTTGCAGCTTCGCGTCAGAGGATGCCAGGTTGGCGTTTACCATCAACCACCTGATGGAGAGAGCTCGCCTGTGGGGAACAGCGGAATGGAATCATCGTACTCCTGCCTGTGCTTTCTTCCAGTCCTTCTCCGACGAACTATGCAAGGTTTTCGGAGTGGTGGCCAGAGGACTGGACGTCACCGGAGAGCTAATGGGGATCCAGCAGGGCCACCGATCTGTCACGGACTACGCCATTGATTTCCGGACTCAGGCACGATTAAGCTCATGGAACATGGACGCCCAGTGTGACGCGTATCTGCTCGGGTTAGCGGATTACGTCAAAGATGAACTCATCGTGTTCGAGCTACCCACATCCCTGGACGGACTTATCGAGGCAACCTCCAAAGTGGATCGCCGCATTCAGGTCAGGCGGCTGACAAGGCGCCGGGAACAGTCAAGCCAGGTGGGTCATATTTGCTCACATTTGCCCGTTCAAAGCCCGGGCTCACCAGTAAGGAAGGAAGTACTGGTGAGCCGAGCAGTTTCCCGACCCTCCACCTGTCAACGACCACTTTTCCACGCCCAACTACTGTTAACCGGGGGCTCCCGTTACTATTTCCACCTTCCTGGATTCTGGAGCAGACGCGTCCATTATGGACAAGGACCTCATTACACAGTTGGGGATCGACCGGATACCTCTTCCCCAGGCTGTTCCAGCCAGCGCCCTGGACGGTCATCTTCTGGGCACAGTGACGCACTAAACCGTTCCGGTACACATGCTGCTGTCCGGCAACCATCACGAGACCATCAGCTTCCACATCTTGCATCCCCCTCATTCTGGGATACCCCTGGCTGCGTCGACATAATCCGCATATCGACTGGACTACGGGGGCTTTTCGGGGTTGGAGCCAGTCCTGTCATCTAGTCTGCCTGAAGCGAGCCGCCGTTCCACGAGGTGCCACGCTCACCAATTCCATGCCTGAACTTACGGGGGTTCCTGCGGAATACTTGGACTTTAGGGAGGTATTCAACTGTCTCTGCCACCCCACCGTCCGTATGATTGTGCCATCGACCTCCATCCTGGTACGTTCCCACCTAAGGGGCGCCTTTATTCCCTGTCTGCTCGTGAAAGAGAAGCAATGGACAATTATATTAACGACTCCCTGGCTTCCGGTATCATACGCCCCTCGTCCTCTCCCGCAGGGGCTGGATTTTTCTTTGTGGAGAAGAAGAACAAGACTCTCAGACCCTGTATCGACTACCGGGGCTTAAATGAAATCACGATTAAGAAACAGTACCCGTTGCCACTCATCGCAACGGCCTTCGAGCTACTTCAAGGAGCCACCATCTTCTCCAAACTCGACCTCCGTAACGCCTGTCACCTGGTCTGGATCAGAGAAGGGGATGAGTGGAAGACGGCATTTAATACTCCTAAAGGACATTACGAGTACCTTGTGATGCCCTTTGGCTTAACCAGCGCCCCTGCCATCTTCCAGGCCCTGGTTAACGATGTGCTTCGAGACATGTTGGACCAGCACATATTCGTCTACCTCGATGACATCCTGATCTTCTCCAGGAACCAAGAGGAACATGTGCACCACGTCCAGTCCATGCTTCAACGCCTTCTGGAGAACTCCCTGTTTGTGAAGGCGGAAAAGTGCGAGTTTCATGTTTCCACGGTCTCATTCCTGGGTTATATCGTCTCCCAGGGCAGCATCCAGATGGACCCTGCTAAGGTTGCACCCATCTGCACTAGGGTTGGGTACCGAAAAGCGGTGCCAATATGGCACCAGTTCCTAAAGGACCAGTATCTACCGGACCGAAACGCAACGCAGATTTCGGTGCTTCCTTTCGGTGCCTGATCCGATTTCAAATACTTTTTCTCACCGTCTTGCTAAACCTGTATTTTGACTCTTTGTACAAGTCATTATCCCCACTCCTAAATGCCTGATCTTTTTGCAGCCTTAGCTTTCTGAGTTCTGCTGTAAACCAGGGTTTGTCGTTGTTGTAACTCACCCTGGTGCTTGATGGAACACAGCTGTCCTCACAGAAGCTGATGTATGACGTTACAGCCTCTGTGTACTCATCCAGACTGTTGGTAGCAGTCCTGAATACATCCCAGTATGTACAGTCCAAGCACGCCCGAAGATCCTCTAGAGCTTCACTGGTCCACTTCTTGAATGTCCTCACTACTGGTTTACAGAGCTTGAGTTTCTGCCTGTATGCAGGAATCAGATGGACCATGACGTGGTCAGAGCGACCCAGTGCAGCACGAGGGACGGCGTGATAGGCCCTGCTGATTGTGGTGTAACAGTGGTCCAGAATGTTCTCCTCTCTGGTTGGACATTTAATAAACTGTCTGTATTTAGGGAGTTCATGGCTGAGGTTTCCTTTGTTAAAGTCACCAAGGACAATAACTAAAGAGTCCGGGTAGGTCCGCTCCACACACAGTGTCTGGTCGGTCTGCACGTTGCCATGCGGCGGAATGTAAACACCAGCCAGTATGAATGAAGCGAACTCACGGGGGCAGTAAAAGGGTTTGCAGTTTATGAGGAAAGACTCCAGATCAGGAGAACAGTGCTGAAGAATCACTGACACATCGTTGCACCAGCCACTGTTGGTATGAAAACAGATTCCTCCACCTTTCGATTTGCCGGAGAGCTCCGTATCGCGATCCGCTCTGAACAGCTGGAAGCCAGCCAGCTGGAGCGCAGAGCCAGGTCTCAGTGAAGCACAAAACGGAAGATGAAGAAAAGTCTCTGTCTTTCCCCACCAGTAGCTGAAGTTCGTCCAGTTTGTTGCACAGTGAGCGGACGTTTGAGAGAAATAAGGCCGGCAGCGGTGTGCGAAATCCACGCGTGCGAAGACGCACAAGCACACCGGCCCGTTTCCCTCTCCTCCGTCGTCTCCACTGCATGGGCTAAGGTGAGCGCACCTTTGACAAGAATGTCCAGTAATTCCACAGAAGTTAGCAGAAAAGTTGGAACTAAGTCCGCTGGAGTTGTACCCCTGATGTTCATGAGCTCATCTCTGGTGAAAGAGCTCCGGGTATCGCAGCATAAAACTCGTCGAGGCAGCCGTCTGCGGCGCCATCTTACATTCCTGGTTTGGACCGACCATAAGGACCTTGAGTACATCCGCACAGCCAAGAGACTCAATTCCCGACAGGCCAGGTGGTCGTTATTCTTCGCCAGGTTCCACTTCACGCTCTCCTATCGCCCCGGTTCCCGCAATGTCAAGCCTGATGCCCTTTCCCGTCAGTTCCAGGGTGAGGAGGAATCCACCTCTGGCTCCTCATCCGTCCTCCCTGCCTCCTGTCAAGTAGGAGTTCTCACCTGGCTGATTGAGGAATCGGTGAGGGCCGCGACTAGGGGTCAAGCCGGTCCCAGCGCGTGCCCTCCTAACCGCCTGTTTTGTCTTTCAGGCCCTTCGGTCCGACGTCCAGTGGGCGCACTCCTCTCCACTTACCTGCCACCCAGGCATCCAGAGGACCCAGGATGTCCTGCGGCAGCGCTTCTGGTGGGTCTCGCTCAACGAGGACACCAGTGAATTCGTCAACGCCTGCCCAGTGTGCAACCAACATAAACCTTGCCACCAGGCTCCGGCCGGCCTCCTGCGGCCTCTCCCAGTGCCCCATCGTCCGTCCGTGGTCTCACATCTCCCTGGACTTTGTCACCAGACTACCATCATCTGAGGGCCACACCGTCATTCTGACAGTGGTCGACAGATTCAGCAAGCTGGCCCATTTTATTCCTCTCCCCAAACTCCCATCTGCTAAGGAGACGACTGAACTCATCTGCCTGCATATCTTCCGCATGCATGGAATTCCAGTCGACGTCTCCGACCGAGGTCCTCAGTTCACCTCCATCTTTTGGAGGGAATTCTGCACTTTGCTGGGGGCCACTGTCAGTCTGTCTTCGGGGTTTCACCCTCAGTCCAACGGTCAGACGGAGAGGAAGAATCAGGAGATGGAAACAGCCCTTCGCTGCATGGTCTCCTGGAATCCTGCCTCCTTGTCCCGCCAGTTGATGTGGGTGGAGTACGCCCATAACACCCTGACCAGCTCCGCCACAGGCTTGTCACCCTTTCAGTGTGCTTATGGGTTCCAGCCACCTCTGTTCCCTGCAGTGGAAAGGGAGGTTTCCTGCCCATCTGTCCAGACATTCATCCGCCGCTGCCGCCAGACCTGGGCTAGGGACCGCGCTACCGCGCTGCTACAGCGGCTAACCGACACTCCAGCCCCTATCTACCAGGTGGGTCAGAGGGTGTAGTTGTCAACCAGGGACCTACCTTTGCGGGTGGAGTCTAAAAAGCTGGGCCCAAGGTTCATCGGGCCGTTCGAGATTGAGAGGATCATCAACCCGGCGGCAGTAAGGCTCAAGCTCCCTATGACTGTAGACTTTTTGTTGAGTGTGGCCATTTGCAACATGTATAAGCACTTGGTTGTACACACATCATGTGAACTAATTTGTTAACCAAATCCTGATGTTCCAAACCTAAAATCCTGAAATTCTCTGCCCAGACCACTATAAGTCCCTCTACACACACAATAGATATGTGAATTTGTCCTCAAACTGCTCACGCTATGTTACTGCTCGCTGATTCAGCACTAAAGTACACTAACTCATCCTTCAGTTAGTACCAAAGGCAAAGGTTCTTCTGTCCAGCTGATTTTTTTCCAAGCCACCTACCGCCCTCTCTCTAAAAAAGCAAACTCCACTGAGTGCCTGAAGAGAACAATGTCTTTTTAAAAGATCTTTATTTTTCCATTTTCCAACCCCCCCCATTTTTCATCTACAGGTTATTTCAGATGAAATGGCTTTCATCTGGCAATACAAACAAGGTCAAAGAGTAATACATTTACGTTTGAGTTCAGTTAGATTCACACTGGCAAGTAAGTTATATTTTGGCACTATCAGAATATCAGCAGCTGTGAAATATTCTTGCAGACGCTTTTGTTGAGTGGCATTACAGCAGGAAAGCACACCAGGGAGCTGTAAATCAAGGCAATAATAGAGGAGCTGTTGTTTCCCACTGATCCTTAACTCACTGAAAAAATCTACATATTTCATCAAGTCATTTTAACCAAAGCAGCTCTTGATGTGTAGACCTGTCTGGTCTTTTTATAAATACAGATTATTTTAGCGCATATAGCACACCTGCTACAGTAGTAGCCCACCCCCATCGATCATCTGGGTTATTGCAATCAGGTGCCTGTGCGCCAGCAATAAAAATGGTCCTTTGATTGAATAAGAGTGAGGCAGGCTATAAGAGAGAAGCAAATGCACTCTTATAAACTCACTGCCTGGAGTCACGCAGACACAAGACAAATCTCTGCGTTATGAAGGATGGAATTGGATTTTATTTTTGTCTTATTGAAAATGCAGGGTGATTATAGTGATTTATCATGTGGATGTCTGTGTATAGATTCTACTTGTTTACTAAGCAAGCCTGGCTGTTATATATGAGTGTTCATAGATAAAGATGATTAGATGTAATATGCATAAAGTAGACTATACTGAATAAACCCACAAGAATGTATTTTCTTAGCAGTGAATATGGAAGATTGAGTGAGAGGCATAGTAAGTGAGACACAGGAAGGATATCATTGGAAAAGTCTAAATAGATTCTGCATCCGACAAAGAATTATTATGAGTACTTTAGTGGCTGTCCATTGAGCTGTTGCATCTAATGACACTGACATTAGATGCATTCGGGAAGGTTTGACCTTGCCAGGATGTACAGATAACAAACAAGGTAAATATTCAATGTCCACTTAAAGGAAGAAGAAAAACCTAGCCTTGTAAAATCTTGCAAACTCAGGTTTTATTTTGAGAAAGAACTCGCCAGAGAGAACTGAGTTGATGTGGATAAAAAAAACATTTATCTATATCGTGCTTTTTACAGACACCAGTCACAAAGTGCTTCACAGTCAAATAATAATAGAAAATACAATCAAATAAATGAAACGAATATAAAAACACCAGATAAAATATACAAGGAGGACAGACATAAGACACAAGTTCAAACAGAAAATACCACATGCTACATAAATGCCTGTCTGAACAGTTTGGTTTTTAGCTGCTTTTTAAGAGTCCAAAGAGCCTCAAGCGTATAGGGAGACAGTTGTGTAAGGGCTGCCGACTGAAAAGCACGATCTCCCTGAATTTTAAAATGTGTCTTGAGCCTGGCCATGTAAGGCTCTATAAATCAACATTTTAAAATGAATTCTAAAATTAACTGGGATCCAGTGCAGAGAGGTTAAACAGGCGCAGTATGTCACCATCTGTTGATCATGTTGATCAGAATCAGAACTGTTTATTTGTCAAGGTATGTTGCACATACAAGGAAGCGGGGGGGGGGCACTGGGATGGGTGCTACAGAGGCATGGGCCCCTGCTGAGCTGGGGGAGGGGGACTTGGTGGTCTGGGTTTGGTTGATGGAGGGATGGGGTCAGGACTGTCCCATTGTCTTTCAAAGTGACAGTAGAACTCGTTTAGCTTGTCTGCCAGGCATAGGTCGTTCATGGAGTGGGGGGCTTTAGGAATGTAGTTTGTTATCTGTCTGAGACCTCTCCACACAGAAGCAGAGTCACTTGCTGAGAGCTGGCCCAGATAGCAAACCGACTCCGCTTTGGATCCGCCCTGGAGGTATCATAGGCTCCGGAATAGATCTGCAAAATGGGTCCGGATCGGAGTCGACTTGCACAGCGGGACAGATCTGGAATGGATACGCGTCAAAGATCCAGACCAGATCTGGCCCGTATCCGTTCATATCCGATATGGACCCATTCATAAAACGACTCATTTGGCCGGGGTCCGATTTGGACCCGTTCATAAAGCGGATCCCTTACTCAAAACTAACTACAGAAATATCTCAAATCAAAATGACCAACATCTAGATTGCTCTATAAAAGTGTGAATACTCTAATAATAAAATGTTGAATTTATTCAAGACTTAAAATCTACATTGGAGAACATATGCATAGTTTGTGTAAAATCCCTTGTGCATTTAACAATGGACTCTGCAAGTAACAACAAAATCCTCTATTAAAAAAACAATCCTTTCAGCAGCTCCCTGGGTTCTAATCCCAACTATCTAATAAAAGCCAAAAAGCCAAAAAATAATCTTAAAAAAAGAGGTCATTACAGCCTATATATTGAATAGGTATTAATGGAAAAAAAGAACGTTAACCATGAATAGTATCAAAACGTTTTTTTATTAAATGAAATCCATTCACAAGGATTTTAGAACATCGCATGTATCGCATGTATAACACATGTTGGCCTGTTCAGTAGGGATGCTGACTGTGGCACGCCTCCTGGAACTTCGTCTGTCTGCTGCCAGGTTGAACAACCTAATTGCGTGTTTCAGAATCTCATCATCTGTGGCGGGACCTGAGACATGATTCTTTCTGACGGCATCTGTAATCACACAAGCAGATCATACAAAATCCCATGAACCCTCAGTGCAACATATAGCCGACATGCAGTTTGAAAGCTAGTGGCTGTCTGACATTTAAAGGTTTGCTATGCTATATTCAGAGCTAATATATCATATAACTATTATGTAAAGATATAGTCGAGTAATATCTACCTGAGCAGAGAATGAAGTTGAAGTTGCAAAGAGAAGTTGTAAGTTTGAACACGACCTAAGACCTCTGGGTGACTTCAAATTGTTTTCATTAAATATTACAGTTACTTACGCAGGAGCAAAGTCTTCCACTCCATCTGGCTGAAGGACTTTTTCCCATTTATCCCTTTCCAGTTAATTCTCTTCCCAACATCATCATTGAACATGCGGGCAAGGATGTTCCTGGTAACCCGTTTTGTGTCATGTCTTCCGATGGTTGCCAGGGAGGAAATCTGAAATGGATCAAAAAAGTATTGTTAACATCTGATACTTTACAGAATGTTTTTTAAAATACATTTTCATCAAACAGGGTATTATCCAGTGTTAATACATATATAATCAGAATCAGCTTTATTGGTCATGTATGCTTACTCATACATGGAATTTGTCTCCGGTATCCACTCCGCTCTCAATGTACAAACACAAATTTACAATAAACAAGAAAATATATGTATAAAGAATAGAAAAGGGCAGCAAAAAAGTAGAACGGATGTAGGTATAAACATTTAACAATATAAGTATAAATATATATCCGAGACAAAAAGTGTATATATACAGTGTAGGGAACGTAAAGGAGCGTGTTTGGTTATCAGCAAATATGAAACTAAACTATCAACATCAATGGAGTTATTAACATCAATAAGTTAATTAGTAATTACTAATAAGAACAGGGCACCATCCTGCGGACAGGGACCAATAACCAAACTATAAACTAAGTCTCATAATTAGTGTTCACTCACAATATTGACAGTCTGAATACTATTACACATTTGGAGTGAGAGTGAAGGTTTAAGTTCGAGCACAGGCCACTACATCCAGTTATTATTACACACATATGCACAAGTAATCACAGACGACTGCTCTTTAAAATATAACAGTTTATTAAATCAAAATAATAAATGATCAAATCAAGTAGTATCAAAACCAACAAACACTATCATACAATTATATGTCTAATACCTAAAGTCAAATGAATAAAGTGGGGTAAGAATATGTATATAGATATATGTACGTGTGTGTGTGTGTGTGTGTGAGTGTGTGTGCATGTGTGTGTAGAAAGGAGGAGGGTGGGTGAAACCTACTCGAACAGTGATGGGGGGGGTAATCTAAAAAGGGGGCGTGTGAGCCTACAAGCAAAGATGGCGGAGTCTAGAGACCTACGGCCAAAATGGCTGAGAGGTGGCTATGTGTAACCACGTGGGACGGCGCACCATGTGGGTTGGGACAACAGATTACGCAACCACGAGTCTGAGAGGTTCACCCAAAATCAGTGAATCTAACTGTGTATGCGGTTAGTAGGAAGAGAGAGAGGGAGCGAGAGAGGGGGAGAGAGAGAAGGAAAACCTAGCTCTGCCTGCGGTGCTCAACGCCGCAGTGAGAATGTGAGAACAGCTGATCTCCCCGTAAAACTCTGGGGTCGGATTCTGAACCGACTGGCCACGCTTATACGGTGATAGTTGCGATTCTAAATCTCACTCACAGAGCCGATTTAAAGAAGAGAGAATAAAACCAAGACAAAATAAAAGAATCCCCAAAACAAAACAGATCTTTATCACTGCGGTGAGATGCGAGTATTGCTTCCTTATCACCCCGAAACTCGGTCGGCGAGACGAGGGTCCGCCACCGTGGTTTTAGTCTTTAAAGTGATAAAATCACAAACTCCACATCCACTAGCAGCGACGGATCTAATGCAAACAGTTACAGCAGGAAATACACAGTATAACGGGACTCCATGGTCCGCGATGCTTGCGCAATAACACGTTATAACACGACAGTAACTTAACACAACAAGATACAGGAATAACGACTTAAACAAAGTCTAAATTAAACTAAGGCTAAGCTAAGCTAGCCCCAGACACCAATGATACCCTTACTTTGAGAAGCTTCGTTCGGTAGGGTCTGTTTCCAGTGGTAGGAATCACTCTGTCCTCGAGTAGTCGTTGACTCTCGGTGGCGCGGCTTCGGAGCTGGCGCAGACGCGGGCCTCCTCGCTGCAGAGAGGGGCCTGTAACTTAGGCTGAGGGACGCTTGGTTCATTCGTCCTCCGGGAAATCTTCGGCTCGTTTAGGGCTCAGTTGCCCTCTTTTGCCGGCGGTGTGTACACAAAAAGGGTGGGGGAACGGGGCATAGGAGTTATCCGTTCTCGCACTACAGGATCCAAAACTCAAAATATAAACACAGTCTGTTCGACCAGCGAATGTAACATGTGACCTGATAGGATTTGATGAGGCAAGCGCTTCCTTGTGGATCTTCTAGTACCAGGACGATGTCCGGAGGGAAGAGGCAGAATGGCGTTTCCTGCTTGCTTATAAACCAGGTCACCCAGCGGGGGAGCCTTTCTTGGCCAATGAGGGGCCAGGATCGAGTTTCAGCTGGAGCTGAGAGGTGTGGTCACCCAGCTTGGAGTTTTTAGCAGATCCCAGATCAGGCCTTTGTTGACAGGAAGGAAACATGGATGCTCCTTTGTTGAAAACACATGTGAGGGACTCAGCCAGCCAGGAGGCGTCGTCAGATCCCAACAACAGTATACATGTGAACATAAACCTATAGACAATGGCATGAATTGTAAGTGGTGGTAGTAGTGCAGTATAACTTATTTATTGTTCATCAGAGTGATGGCCAGTGGAAAGAAGCTGTTCCTGTGTCTGGTGGTTTTGGCGTACAGAGCCCTGTAGCGCCTACCAGAGGGGAGGAGTTGGAACAGCTTGTGTACATGGTGTGAGGGGTCTGCAGAGATCTTTCCAGCCCGTTTCCTGACTCTGGAGGTGAACAAGTCCAGGATGGACGGCAGGCTGGAACCAATGATCCTCTCTGCAGACCTGACAATCCGTTGCAGTCTGTTCCTGTCCTGTTTGGTGGCTGATCCAAACCACACAGTGATAGAGGAGCAGAGAACAGACTGGATGATGGCTGAGTAGAACAGAATCAGCAGCTCCTGAGGCAGATTGAACTTCTTGAGCTGGTGCAGGAAGTACAACCTGGGCCTTTTTCCGGATGGTGTTGATGTTGGGAGCCCACTTCAGGTCCTGGGAGATTGTGGATCCCAGAAACTTGAAGGTCTCCACAGCAGACACCGTGCTGTTGAGTATGGTGAGGGGGGGCAGTGTTGGGGGGCTCCTCCTGAAGTCCACTGTCATCTCCACAGTTTTGAGCCTGGCTCCAGGTTGTTCTGTACCGCCTGTACACAGACTCATCACCTTCCCTGATGAGGCTGATGACCGTTGTGTCATCTGCAAACTTTAGGAGTTTGACCGTTGGGTCCTCTGAGGTGCAGTCATTGGTGTAGAGGGAGAAGAGCAGTGGGGAGAGCACACATCCCTGGGGGGCGCCAGTACTGATAGTCCGAGTACTGGATGTGATTTTTCCCAGCCTCACCTGCTGCGTCTTTGTGATCCACTGAGAGGTGGAGACTGGCACAGTGAGCTGGGAGAGTTTGGTTTGGAGTATTGCTGGGATGATGGTGTTAAACGCTGAGCTGAAGTCCAAAAACAGAACCCTTGCAATACTGCAAGGGTTCCCTGGGGAGTCGAGGTGTTGCAGCATGTACAGTTGTGTGAAAAAGTGTTTGCCCCCTTCCTGATTTCTTACTTTTTTGCATGTTTGTCACACTTAAATGTTTCAGATCATCAAACAAA
>NW_022280122.1:1214777-1263722 GCF_004355925.1 Anarrhichthys ocellatus
CATGCAAAAAAATAAGAAATCAGGAAGGGGGCAAACACTTTTTCACATAACTGTATATATATTAGAGCGAGAGAGAGATTCATTTAGATATTGATATGAGAACATAGATTAAAGAGGGATAATCTCTCATCACCTCATTTGCTAGCAGTGTTAGCATGTTGTGATGATGAACCGTTGTGATGCCACCAGGGCAGAAAAGATTAGCCAGCTCATAATGAAAATAATGACTGAAAATATGCTCCCGTTAAAATAAGCTTTGTGGAAGGAGAAGGCTTCCGCAAGCTGATGGCTTCTGTTGAGCCAAAGTACAATCTACCATTGCGACGAACAACTACGAGAGTGGAGAAGATGTTTGAGGAAAGTTAGCTGCTTTGGGACTAAAAAGCAGTTACATCAGACATCAGTAACTTTGCTGACAACCAGTGCCAATTTAAAATAAATTTAGAAGTAAGGGATGCATTAAGTGCAAAGTTATAGTTGAATATTTTTCCTCCTGGGGAAGGTATGGACATAAATGAATATTGATGAACTGAAGTATTACTAAATCATTTGTTTTTTTTCTACACAAAATTAAATGAGTAATTCTCCAAACAACGTTAACTATCTGCAGCTTTATATTCAAATTGTCCCTCGTAATGCATCCCATGTCCCATGTGTATACCTAAGACATCCAGTTGAGTCCAATATGATTCATTGTTTAATAGTTCCTATGTGTCTAAAAAGCAAACAAACATGAATGACTCATGTCTGCCAGAGAGCATAATTCAAGCTAACTGTACCATAAATTATTGTAGATATATTAAATGCACACATGTGTTTAACTCCAAACATGACCACCTCTGCCTCAGTCATTCAGCTCTACTTTGTGTTTTGTGCATAACTCTTCGTTCAGTGTGTAAATCACTTTACACAGACAAAGTGCCATCTTGTCTGATGGTGTAAACACGAGTTGTAAACATCATCAATACCATCCATAACTTTGATAAGAAGGTTGGATAACTAATCCCTGAGCACAGTATCTTATTTCTAGATTCTATTTTTATTTTTTTATGACCTGCCTCAAAAAACACATGCATACTTTGTTTTAATGGAGTTATGACATCATCTTCCCTGTTCTCAGTCTTTTTTGCTAAACTATGCTTAACGTATCCCAAACCTTCTGTAGATGAGATGGACCCCCATGAGGCAAATCAAAAGGTGAGGTTATTTATTGCTGTAGTGTTGATAAGGAATTTATTTTAAATAAAGCATTTTTTGTGCTAATTCCACATTGTCCATCTTCCCTCTGCCTGTTGAGTGACACATTGTCGCCAGGAGCAGATCACCTCACAGCTATGGCAAATATCTCAAAACGTAATGTGAATGGATCTCCTTGGCAGCTTTTGAGAGCTGACCAAAGTGACTCATATTTCATACTGAAGGAAATTTATAGATTGTCACGTCAGCACTTTTCCTCCACATTCTCGCTCTCTTTAATCGCTCATTGTGGACCAGACACCAGATGGGGGCAAAAACAAAACACCAAGAGCCGTTTTGTCATCCTTCACAACTGCCATCCCCAGAACAAATGGTGGCTTCAGGTGTTATCAAACAAGAAGCACACAAGCCAAGGTGACTATTTTTTTTATTAATGCTACGGATCAGACGGGGGACAATAATAAAGCCTCAAATGCTGGTGTTGTTTGCTGAAATGCCTCCAGGCTGCCCTTAGGGGGGCATGTCAAACAGGGCTGCTGGAATCTCATCACAAAGCCTGATCTTACCAACACTGCTCTGCTGTCACTCGCACCCATTAACACATGGCTCTGTTAGAGGACTAACTTAGAGTCAGAATGATTACATCAGTCTCCTTTGTGTGTCCACACGCAAATAATTTCAGTTTATTTCTTGTAAAGATCTCCGTCCGAACAAGATCAGCCAAACAATGTGTAAATCTATTCTTTCTCCTTTAGTCGGCAAAAACAAAATGTGTTCAATAATCATTTACGCGGATATTCAGTTTACTAACAATGTTCAGGCATCAATAAATGACTTATTTAAACCAATTTGTGCCGTCCACGTTCACATATAAATGTTTCTTATGGCTTTAGGCTGATTGGTCTTACGATGAAGCACACTGGACGGATTAGACACCACTACACCCTGAGTAATATACATATCTGCCATTTTGCACAAAAAACACACTTTCCTGATATTATTCGACTTGGATATCAGAAGACAAAGGTCCACTCTTAAGAAGTCCATACTGTATGTGTCATGCATGCAGGACAGTAAATATAATAATTTATCAGCAGGGATGTTTGATTGCACTTGAAGAATTATGAACACCAATGAATCACTCTCTGATCGGTCACAGAATCAAATCAAATCCTGAAATACAATCCTTTAATGCAGAAATAAAAAAATAACAATATATTTATCTCAATGACCATTTCTGTTCAAAAATGTAAATACAATGTGTATTTAAAAATAGCCTGTAAAAGGTGTATTTTATTTTGTTTATTGCTTTTTTTTTTTACTTTCGCCAGACGTATTACAGTTCCTTCATCAGTGTGATTGTATTTTGCAGGTTGAACATTTGGGTGAATACAACCTTCAATCCTGTACTTGTGTCTGTTATGCCTACCTTTCTGTCCTCCCTCAGACTTGCTGTGCAGTGCCTCCTGCTAGCCTGAGAGAATGTCCCTCGCTCTTTGATGGACACCAAGGCTGGTGCTTGTAGTTTAGATCCGGGTGTGTGAGGCTTATTGCTTTGACAAGTCTCTGTCTCTGAGGTCCCGGGCTTTCTGACTGCTTTAACCCTGTGATCCGGAGAAGCAGCTGTTCTTCTGGCTGACAGTCCCACAATAAAGGCTAAACAGACAGAAAAGAATAAGAAAGATAAAGAGGCAGGAGTGGGGTTCTAACAGTTCAGTTCTTGGAAGCATTTACCACAAATATTGATTTCTGCCACTTTCCCTCTCCCCATCCCCGTCCTTGACTCTTTTGTTTAATCATATCAGATTCAGAGGCCTGTTCAACATTGATATAATTGAATGCCTGAGACAAAGCTGCCAATTTATATATAAGGCATTTTCTTTTTGTAAATCCAATGTTAGCATGTTAGAGCCCTTGAGTTTAAATTGATCTGACAGCGTCAATGTATTTTTGAAGATGAATCTGAAAGGAAAATGGAAAATACTTTGATTAGCTCTGGCTTAAGATTGCAGTCGGTTTACAGTGACTGACTACTTTAATATGACTACTCATTATTCAGTTCATTGGTTTATCTATTTGTGGTTTTTTTGGCTGTTTGCCATTTAAAAGGAATTTTTTAATTTGCCCCCATTATGCCAATGCCAAAACATGTACTTACAAAGGGTTCCATCTACCTCCTGGTTAATTATATGGTAAAAGATACAATACGTGTAGGTCAAAACTTCTGCATCAAGCTTTCAGGTCTTACGGTATAGAACTCATCAGCTGTACATGTCACCATAATAAGCTCAATCACGGAGTGCAGGATTGAGTATTATAAAGTATAATTGGAGGTTGTGGTTTTGAGTTATAAACACAGTAGGACTTAATGATCCTCCATAGACTTTAATGGGATATATACAACTCATAATAACTGATCGAGGTTTGACCCGTATCTCATGAAAGAGATATAAATACAATGGGTGGCTATGGAATTGGTTTTAAAAACTAACAACTCAAAAGGTATGTCATCTTTAGTCTTATATAGCATAGTTTAGTATAGTATAGTGTTTTTCAGCAATATCTCGTTTGAAATGCAAACATATCAAAATGTTATGAAAACATTGGTTACAACATACAATTAAATATATAGTGATATATATGCTGTACATGTGGCATAAATGATTATTTACATTGTGCTTTTACTTATATTTATTACATTTAAATACTTATAACAGGTCACCTGAAGCTTGCATGAGATTGATAAACCTTATTTTCTTTGAACTAGACCTGCGCTGTAACTCCTTATTTATGGATAGAAAAGAAAGGCAAGGCTCTTTCCTCAATGGTTTTGTGGAGAATTTCAGTATTAAATGCATTATTAGTAGGATTAAATAACACCCCTAGTGGTGAGTAGAAATGTCACAATAATAAATATGTTGGTCACAATATGTTTCCATATGGAATGTATTATGTTTATAATATCCTCACTTATAGAGGATATTATATGTTACAGTATATTAACTCATTGAATGTATTAGATTATAGAAGTATAGTCACTGTAGGTATTAAAACACTAAGTCTTGAGGGTCAGATAGGGATTCTGAGTGAGGTGTCAGACATGCAGCAGCAAATGGAGGCGACCTCATCGATGGAGGATGGGACCAGTGGGACGGTCAAATGCCAAGCTGACCAGCAGGACAGAGAGGAGTCCAAGATGTTTTGCGAGGAGCCAAGATGTTTTGCTAAAGGATCGATCCAGGGAGGGGACAGGATTCAAATGGAGCCAATCACTGATCAACGGAGGATCATTCACATGTTTTATGACAGTATCGGACACTTTCCGACTCTCAGGTGATACAAAAGACAATGTTTTAGGGAGTTTACCTCAGATCACTGCAGCTCTCATTTTCAGCTAACTGGCCACGCCAGACTGTGAGGAGATGCGTGTATGTGGTCTCTGCTCTCGAGAACATTACTATTGATAGTTAATTCAGTTTGTAAGTGAACTTTGTGTAGTACATTAAATATTGTTTTTAATTTTGAACCGGATCCAGCTTATTCTTCTGATGCACGTGCGCAGTAAGAAGCTCGCAGCAGAAGTGTACCTGCAGCCTGCAGGCTCTCTCATCCTTTGTTCTTAAAAACCTAACAGTTTGGACAGATGAAAAAGAAAGAAAAAAAACCTCAGTTATAAGAGTTTCTGTGGTCTTATGTTAATCTTCAACCTATAGAGAAGTGCATTATTAAAGCCCTTACACCCATCTTTGGTTTGCACAAAGCCCGAGCGTGATCTTGTTGAGATGGGGATTTGGAGAAGAGAGTTGTATTTGTTATCCCAGATGATTCCGTGTGGGTTTTGTCTTCTTCTCTCGGCTCTCTCCATCTAGACAATGTAGGCCCAGTACTGAGATGTCACAGTGTATTTCTCCAGCTTTTTTCTCGGAGTTGTGGATTGGCTCAGGGTGGCTTAAGATCGTCTAATCCTAGCTGACAGTTAAGTAATTATTGTGGAGGCAGGCTTTGCCCAAGACACTGTGTATTGAATGAAGGCTGTGGTAGCTATTGACAGGAGACAGGGGAACTCTATTTTTCAGTAGTGTGAGCCAGCTTTGGTAACGTGAGAAATTGGACACTTCAGGCTAAACCCACCTTGGCCAGTTTAAAGTTTGGCCATTTGTTGTGGATCAAATATTGTCATGTGTAAAGAGGCTGGTTGAACTGTATCTGCTTATCTCCATATAAAGCAAACAAAATCCTCAACAAAAACAGAAATTGCTTTGGTAGAATATAGTTCTAACTAAACCTCTGACAGATGTGTGAATACTACAGTGTTATGTAGATAAAACAAATATCTAGATAAGCACATTGTTGTTGAATTGTTTAGTTAAAAAATGTTAGTACTCTGAGCAAAAACTCTGGGAAAAAAAAGATTGTGTTATTCATCTGACTTCACACAATAACACCAATAAACTAACCAACAGAGGCAGCTGTAGACCAGCAATCCTGTTGTTCTGCAAGGTAAAAGTACAGTTTTTTGAAAATGGAGTCTGGTGGCTTTGGGGAGAACATATTTAATTTATATATTACAGCTTCAGTTCCCCCTGAGTAAACGACTGTCTTATGGCAATGTAAACCAGCAAAAATATTCGAAATATTGCATACAGTATAACTTAATCTAATGTTGATGTTTTTGGTGGAGCCTTTCATTTAGGTGGCTGAAATACATCTTGAAATACGCTGACTTCCCATCCACAGCTGTACATTGCTTTTCTTCCATGCAGTAACTCCTGTCTGCTTCTCCAAGCATGGATAAGTGAATCATCCAGCCTCACTTTCAAAAGACCCAAACTATCTTTTCAACCATGCTTCATTTATAATGAGGACTTGTATTTTTTTGTTTCCATAAAAAATGTTAGCAGTTAACGGTGAGCATACATGTTGAATGTGGATGCATTGAAAAAAGTAGCTTATCCTTGGGGCAAGCACAATAGGTAAATATGACTGTAATTCATAAATGTGGTTGCTGGAAGCAAATACTTTCAGGTCTGATTTACAGTTCAACAGGTCTCTGCATGTGAGACTAGGTTATGGTTTAGACCCAGAATGCAGTGTCACGTCCTGCCTCGGCAGTGCATATGCATGATTTAATGTTTCAGATGCCAACTCTGACAAAATGAAAGGAAGATAGGACTCTGTAATAGATCACTGGATCCTGTCAATGTAATATTAATATGAGATCTCCTATGGAATATTGAAACATGACTTATTCCATTTAAATGCAGATAACAATCTCACATTGTTCTCGATAAGCAGCTGCTATAGCTGCCCCAGACCTGTTCTCTGTGCAACTTTACTTTTGCACACACTGTATATTCATCAAAAATTACAGGTCTTCATGTCAGTTTTATGGGGCGGATATGGAATAGGGTATGCATAATTTCAAACACTGCATCTCCTCCTAATATGATTATTTATCCTCCGCTTTTGTCTGCTTTCCAGGCCGGGTGATATTTCAATTATAAATCATGAATGCACCCGACTCCCTGAATAATGTGCCCACCAACAGAGGGGCTGTGTATTTATAATGGAGACTCATAACACCACGCTTGCTTGCCCTTGTGTTCAGGTAAAGGTTCTCCCCATATCATAGATCACATATATGGCTGTCAGCACTTGGGAGCTAAAGAGCTTTGCCTCCTCCCACAGGCCATATTGTGGGTGCAAAAGTGTCAGTTAAGGCTGAATGATTGCATAGATGCAATTTGATTTAAGGTTATTTTGTCTCCTGAGTTGGCACATGCCATCAGTTGCTGGTGGTGGTCAGCTATTTACTTCATGTTCTTTGTTATCTGCTCTGGATCCGGTGAGGACATTTCCTGAATTGAACTGAACCATCCTCAAATTAAGGTGTCATGTTGCGTCAATAGAAGTTCAGGCAGCTGTCATGCCCTTCATATTCTCATAGAGTGGCTCTTTATGGCTAATCACTGCCAATCAATTCTAAAGACTATTCAACCGCAGGCAAAGAAAGCTTATCTTCTCAGACAATGAGTCTCTGATTTAGAAAACAGAGTCTTCCACATGGACACAATGCCTGTCAAATCTCAATAGAGCATATTGAAATGAAATTCAGATTTTATTTTCTTCCTCCACTTTCCCACCCCTGTTGTTTTTGTGATGCCAGGAATGATGTATGTGTTAGAGTAAGAGTGTTCAAGTGAGTAGACGTTTTTGAGTTTGAGGCAGACTCCCGATGAGTGCAAGCCTTTGTTCTCCTGAAAGGAACATGATGGGGAGCACTTATTTTTCTCCTATTCTCTCTGTGCTGCCTGTCAGCGTTGACTGGGGGCTGCTTACTGAGTTTGCCCGAGCCTAACTTCTTCTCATTGGCAGGCATCACACCTTCCTCTTCACTGGAGCCTTTACTTCCCCTGCTTTATGCAGCCCATGCTGGCTTTAACACATGAACAGCGGTCCATGCTTTGAAGGGAATCCTAAATGCAGCAGCTCAGTACAATCAGAAGAAAGAAATACAGAAGAAGAAATAAATACATTTCCTTCTTTAGTATAGTGCGTAGAGTAGAGAGATGACAGGAAATAAGGAGAGAAAGACACTTAAATGCAACAAAGAAGAACCACTGGACTTGAGCCATGGACATTGCCATTATACAAGCACTTTGAGTCCTGGCGTATGTGCTAAATAAATAAAACGGGATTACATGTTCAACATCTTAACAAGAGTGAAGTCAAACAGTAAGAGGAACCAAGTGGGTTGGAGGGTGGTCCAGTAACCCTGTGAATATAATGGTATACCAGCTTCAGCAGGTCGATAGATATCCTGGGAATGTTTCCAACCAGTAGCCTCACTGGTCAGGCTCCAATTCGCATAGGCCTACTAATGTGTACATACCAGGTGTGCCGGTGAACACTACGGTGTAACATATCTGTGTTTTGACCAACAACACGTTTTGACCAACAACACGTCTATAACCTGGTCTGTTACCAGTGACGCAATTTAGCGACAAATAAAGCAGATCCAGTGGCAATGACTGAGTAAATGAGTAAAGCCTTGGTCTTCAGAACAAACTCAAAACTTTGGTATGCACTTGTGTGTTGAACATGGCTGCTGTTTTGTATTGTATTGTTGGTTCACATGTACACCAATGTGAAGCAAGAGTTGTGTTTGGACTCAATTTAGCATTTATATTGAGGGGAACACATTTTCCATCTTTAATAGGGATTTGACATGACAATTATGGAATATTTTTGTCCTAAACCACCCGGCCACCAGGACTTGATTAATCGAATACATCTATTCCAACCCATCTCCAGTTACACGTTTGTCAGAATGAATTGTGATACATTTGTTGTATTTTATAGATAAATATTTGCTGGCACTACATCACAAACCTCACTCATTTCTGTCCTCAGCTATTGTCATAATATTCTGAATTGCAATTCCGTGTGACTTTACTCACTCAATAGGACATCATGTTCATGTTAACCTATTTATTTCTGTAAGGGGGTTAGTCTGTTTTGCCAAAACGAATCAGTAGTAATTGATGTAAATGTCCCAGCAATGTCATTTACCATCAACCTAGAAGCTGGGGTAGTGGTTGATCGGAGCAGTTCACATTTTTCACCACAAAGAACAAAACATGACGATTTAAAGCTAGGGTTGGTAATGTTGAGAAACTAGCAAGAACACGCTAGATTTTAAGAATTGTCCAACCAAAAAAATCTGCCCAGTGTTGCCAACGCTTCTTCAATGACAGTAGCTAGCAGCATTATCCACCCAATCTAGCAAACAATTTGCCAAGTCGGCAACATTAACAGACCATCCCTTCAAAGCCACTCCCCTAAAATGATCATGATGATTGAAAACAACGAACATTGCTATTGTATGCACTCACAGCAGTCAAGCTAGCTACTTTGGGAAAACTCGGGTGATGCGCAGTGATTTCACAATGACAATGATTTCACGATCACAAGTATATCACCGATACCATGTATTTGTTAATTGTTTTGGTCAGATCATTTGATTTATTGATTGCTGTTGAGATGTAATGAGAATTTCAAAAAATAAAAAAATCTTTTTGAAGAACATCACACACAGCATGTAGAAGGGTAAAGAAAAATAATAGCAGCAAAAAACAGACTCCTCCACTCAAGTAAAAAACAGTTATTCCAACAGAGAGAAGAGACAAGAAGCCTATATTTGGATAGTCTTTAAAAAGCATAATATTAACTCATTTTTTCCCTTTCACTTCTTCCTCTTCTTCATTGATTTTGTAGTACAGCCCTAAAACTTCAGTGGATGATGAATTTAAATAGAAATCCTAAAGAAGTCATTCATCTGCTGTTCCACAGCTCAAGACATCTTTACTCTGTGCTTCTGTGTTTATCCTGCCAACTGGAAGAGAAAAGAAAAAAACCCTCAGGGTGTCACGAATATATGAAGTTTTTCCATCTCTCCCCCACTCCATAGAAACATCATACCATGAGCCCCCACTGCAAGTTAATATGCTAGCCCATTTACTCGTGTAGCTGTCGGAGTGAGTGAGTGTGTGTGTGTGTGTGTGTGTGTGTGTGTGTGTGAGAGAGAGAAAGGATGTGCTGGCTGAGGATTTGTTGGAGTCCAGAGTAGCTGGGAGGCAGGGGACACAGCAGTAAGGCCTGGGAACTGAAGAGGGGACATTAAACAGCACAGGTTCTGCAGGAAGCCTTTTAGCTTATCACTAAAGAAGTGAAATACATTTTTCTTCCTTCTTTGTTTTTTCATCTGAATTGATTGATTTGACAGAATCACACCACCAATTTAAAAAGAAAATCTGTTTACACATATCCCAGTCACCAGGAAAAAATGTTGCCATTGTATGTTTCTGCTAACCACATATACGTTCTTTCAGAGCAACTGACATTGTATTTCAAGCGACTGTTATTGAAAGTTAAGTGGTATAATGACACAGGTTAGATCAGCGTCGTCCTTCAATCAGATGATCGGCTGTTCGATCCCGGGTTCCGCTAGTCCATGTCGATGTGTCCTTGGGAAAGACACTCAACCCCAAGTGGCACCTTGCATGGTAGCCCCTGTCATCAGTGTATGAATGGGTGAATGTAGTGTTAAAGCACTTTGAGTGGTCGGAGGAAATTTAAATTTAAATTGACCTTTTACATATTACAAGTAAGAAATCCACTGGGGGTGGGTGGTAGTGTTGTTGGCAGGTCAGACAAACACAGCACTCTGACCCAGGAGGCCACTGTTCATATCCTGTGTGGAATCAAAAGTAATTAAAGCTGCAAGCAGCATTGATCGGGCCCTCGCAACTTCACGCACGTCGAGGGTACTGGCAGGACTCTGGTTGAAGCGGCCATGCATTTCTGTGACCGTCACACTCTGCGTGCACGAGTTAGATGATATTTTTTTTTCACAGATTAATCAGATCCCTCTCAAATGTTGTCAGAACAGCCTTAATACCTTGATAATGCTTCATTGTGAAGATTGTAAGAAGTTGTTGAAGGGCGGCGACGTGGCGGCTCAGCGAGTTTCGATCCTTCGCCATGAAGAAATAAACTGATGTAACTCGACTCCACATCATCAGATCTTTTCCAGATTTCACATGTTTGATTAGACTCCAGGCCTGAAGACATCTGCAGGCCAATTTTGAATCATAGTCATAGCGCCACCTACTGGTAACAGGAAGTTAAAGTCTTTATACTTTGGCTTGTTTTTCTTAGTAGGTAAATCAGATCAACATCAAATTACTTCCACACAAATGTAAGAAGTTCATAATGCCAGTTCATGAAGCTTTTGATGCTTAGTTGAACGCCGTTGCCGTGGCAACGCAGTCTTCGCCGTGAAAAACGAAGGTAATTTTGAGAGGCTAGAAATGCTCGAAACATAAACAAACTTGGCATACACATTTAAAGCCCAAAATGTAGTTATATAATATGATTGTATTGGTTCAGAGTGGCAAATCGGCTCAATAGCGCCCCCTACACAATTTCGACGAAGCAGCCCTCGCAGTATGTTTGACCTAGATGTATGAAATTTGGTAGGAACATGTATCACATATGGACTTAAATAAAAGTCTCTTGGGGCCATGCTCTAAGCCATTTTGAATTATTTATGAATTTCTAGTGTCGTTTTTGTCATTTCCAGGCACTTTACTTTATTGAACTCCTCCTAGGGAAATAATTGAATCAACTTGAAATTTGGTCGGTACAGTCTAAAGACCTTTGTGATGAAAAGTTACTCAAAGCTTGTTGTTTCGTGAAAGGATGTTGCCGTGGGGTCTTAGGGGTCCATGCTCTAAACCCAACCGGAAGTCAGCCATTTTGAATTTTGTATGAATTTCTCGTGTTTTTTTTCCATTTCCAGGTGCTGTACTACGAACTCCTCCTAGGGAATTAATCCGATCAGTTTAGAATTTGCTCAGAACAATCTAAAGACCTTAGCGATTAAAAGTTACTAAAAGCTTGAGGTTTCATCGAACGACGTGGATATGGTGTGATGGCCATTTTACATGGTTCACCATCATCCATCAAGCTGTTGTAACTCGACTGTACTTTGTCAAAACTGTCCCAAACTTGACATGCTTGATTACGGTCATGATTTTAGGACTTCTGCATGCCAATATTAACTCATAGTCATAGCGCCACCTACTGATAAGCACGGACGTAAGCAGGATTCTATAATTACAGCGGCCCAAACACTGAACTTATTGAAAGGGTTTGTGGGCACACCATGAGAAAAAGACTTCTCCGATCTAAATATGTGCAAACTAAGATGCTTGGAGAGCAAAAGTTAGATAACAAAGGTTCTCAAACCATGTCAGTGGGCATTAGTATAAATGATCTGTCCAGAGCTTCTTGATGACAATCAGGTTAAACGTTATGAGGATTCACACTACAATCTAAAGTTACAGACGAACTTAAAATGAAAACAGTGTTAAATTAAAGTGTTCAAGTAACAGCAAATGGCACTACTGTTTTGTTAACTTTCATGTAAGTCCAAATACAATCAGCAGGACACTGCAGGGAGTTGAACCCCATCCCAGTAAACTGACAGTCTGTTATGTTACAAACACTGAAGCACATTCACACACATTCATTTTCTTAATGATCTTAACAGGCTTACATTTATGATTGTATCGGATGTACACTCAAAACATTTGAGGCTTAAGACCTGGCAACATGATCTTGCTACGGTGCTGGTCTACGCAGGAAATATCATCTAACTCGTGCATGCAGTGTATGATGGTCACAGAAATGCAGGCCGCGTCACCCAGAGTCCTGCCAGTACCAGGAAATACCGTTTAACTCGTGGACGCAATGTATGATAGTCACAGAAATGCAGGGCCAGAGTCCTGCTAGTACCCTCAACGTGCGTGAAGTTGCGAGGGCCCGATCAATGCTGCTCGCAGCTTTAATTATTATTAGGGCCCGAGCACCGACGTAGTCGGAGCAGAGGACCTATTGTTTTTCGAATGTTTTTTCTTATTCTTATTATTATTTTTGGTGTTTCGTCGCGAAAAGGAGGTGCTTGGGATACTGGGAATTTTGTGAAATTTGGCACGCAAGCCAGAATTTGCAAAAATTGCAGTCTGATTGGGGTGTCCAACTGCGGTAGGAAATATTGGCTCGATAGCGCCCCCTATTGAGTAGCCCCAACATTGGGTTTCACCTAGCTGTATGAAATTTGGTAGGTATGTGGAACGTGATGAGACGCACAAAAAATCCTCTTGGAGTTTTTCATTAAACCAAACAGGAAGTCGGCCATTTTGACTTTTATGACGTTTTTTGACCATTTCAAGGCGTCATACTTTAACGAACTCCTCCCAGAGATTTGACCCGATTGACTTCAGATTCGGTCAGTATGCTCTTGAGACCCTGGCAGTGAAAAGTTACTCAAAGATCAAAAGGTTATCGAACTATGTGTCTGTGGCGCGGCGTCAAAAAAACACCATTCGCCACGAAACAGGAAGTTGTTGTAACTCGACCATACATTGTCTAATCTGCTCCAAATCTCTCATATGTCATAACATCCTGACCCGGAACACATTTATATGATCATTTAGAATCATAGTAATAGCGCCACCTAGTGGCAACTGGAAGTTGTAAGTTGTGTACTTTGACATCCTGCTCCTCACAGATTAATCAGATCCCTCTCAAATGTTGTCAGAACAGCCTTAAGACCTTGATAATGCTTCATTGTGAAGATTGTAAGAAGTTGCCTAAGGGCGGCGACGTGGCGGCTTGGCGAATTTCGATCTTTCGCCATGAACGAATAAGCTGATGTATCTCGACTCCACATCATCAGATCTTTACCAGATTTCACATGTTTGATTAGACTCCAGGCCTGAAGACATCTGCAGGCCAATTTTGAATCATAGTCATAGCGCCACCTACTGGTAACAGGAAGTTAAAGTCATTATACTTTGGCTTGTTTCTCTTAGTAGGTAAATCAGATCAACATCAAATTAGTTCCACACAAATATAAGAAGTTCCTAATGCCAGTTCATGAAGCTTTTGATGTTTCGTCGAACGCCGTTGCCGTGGCGATGCAGTCTTCGCTGTTAACAACGAAGGTCATTTTGAGAGGCTAAAAATGCTCGAAACATAAGCAAACTTGGCAAGCAGATTACAAGCCTGAAATGTAGTTATAGAATATGATTTTATTGGTTCAGAGTGGCAAATCGGCTCAATAGCACCCCCTACAAAATTTCGACGAAGCAGCCCTTGCAGTATGTTTGACCTAGATGTATGAAATTTGGTAGAAACATGTATCACATATGGACTTAAATAAAAGTCTCTTGAGGCCATGCTCTAAACCCAACCGGAAGTCAGCCATTTTGAATTTTTTATGAATTTCTAGTGTTTTTTTTCCATTTCCAGGTGCTATACTACGAACTCCTCCTAGAGAATTAATCTGATCACCTTAGAATTTGGTCAGAACAATCTAAAGACCTTAGCGATTAAAAGTTACTAAAAGCTTTAGGCTTCATCAAACGACGTGGATATGGTGTGATGGGCATTTTACATGGTTCGCCATCATCCATCAAGCTGTTGTAACTCGACTGTACTTTGTCAAAACTGTCCCAAACTTAACATGCTTGTTGACTGTCATGGCTTTAGGACTTCTGCATGCCAATATTAACTCATAGTCATAGCGCCACCTACTGATAAGCACGGACGTAAGCAGGATTCTATAATTACTTATTGAAAGGGTTTGTGGGCACACCATGAGAAAAAGACTTCTCCGATCTAAATATGTGCAAACTAAGATGCTTGGAGAGCAAACGTTAGATAACAGTGGATTTTCAAACCATGTCAGTGGGCATTAGTATAAATGATCTGTCCAGAGCTTCTTCATGACAATCAGGTTAAACGTTATAATGAGGATTCACACTACAATCTACAGTTACAGACGAACTTAAAATGAAAACAGTGTTAAATTAAAGTGTTTAAGTAACAGCAAATGGCACTACTGTTTTGTTAACTTTCATGTAAGTCCAAATACAATCAGCAGGACACTGCAGGGAGTTGAACCCCATCCCAGTAAACTGACAGTCTGTTATGTTACAAACACTGAAGCGCATTCACACACATTCATTTTCTTAATGATCTTTAAATGTAAAAATTGTTTAATGTACAAATGTATTGTGATTTGGTACACCACAACTTAAACACGTGAATCTAATCCAATTTCACTCTATGGCAGATTCTTTTAGAGATTTTCCATTCATTTAGCCCAATCTTCTCATCATGTTAACGATAACTGTGCTAAACCACCATCCACCAGACTGAGTCCCACACCCTTCTCCCCTCCTTGTACTTCAACCTTTGTGTATTGTTGACATTGGCTTTATTTCTTAATTGTTTGGGTCCCAAACACTATACTGCTCATTGTGTATGAATAATAACTGCAAATTTAACCTTTTTCTCTTTTTAATAATTTCTTTTCATTTTTCTTTATCTTGACGAAGGATGCAAAATATTTTATTTAAATTCCATAATGCATTGTTTTTATACCAAATAAAGAAACATAGGCTATGCATGAACAATTATTTTGCATGCCAAAAAGTTATTCACAGAAATGTTCAGTATGTTATCAGCAGAGTGAAGTTACTCATGTTTAGATCTATCACACCCATTAGTCTCCTTATGACCAATCTATCTTAAAACTCCAATAATAGAAATCCAAATAGACTTAGGTTGATTTTTGAGGGTAGATAAAAAGCACCAATCACAGACGGAGCATACAAAAATCCATTGTATTTAATCAGGCTTTACAGTTGGGGACTGTTGAAGAAATCATTCAAGTTCAGTTTAGAAGTTGCTCTGGTGGTGTGAGTTTAATGAAGCATGCTGGCACACTGGTGAACTCAGAGACACAGAGCAGATCTTAGCCAGTGAGTTGACCCAGAACAAATGAAAAAGAAGCATTTTATACAGGGAGCCCGAGCAGTGTTTAGACTGTATGTAAATAGTAGCAAAAGGTAAGGGGAGACTATAACCAGACATAATATATTTACAAGTGGAAACAAAGGGCAGGAAGAGGGCATTCACATTCAGACATGCAGGAAGGACACATGGTGGCATTTGGTCAATTCAAGGGGTCGACACGGTCGGAGGCCTGACGTAGCACCTAGGCGTCATTAAGTCTGGTAAGTCTGGACTGGCCACAATGTGTATTCTTCATCAGGACTCAGTGAACCCAAATAGAAGTAGTACATTCCTGTATTGCCACCAAATGTTTTACCTTGAAAGACAACTGGATTCTTGCGATGTCACGCGATTGCGAAAGAATTGCGGGATCATATATCTCCAAAAAATCCATCTTGTCAGAGGTCAAGTAATGCGTTAGTGTACGGTAGGACATAGAGAGACCAATCAGCATCCTTCGAGGAGCTACTGACAGCTACGGGTGTGGCTTGGATTTGTACAAGACACAACAATGGCAGCCACTTAAGAGGTTCACGTAGCTGCTGCAGTAGCATCAGTTCTATCAGAACTGGAGAGTATATCAGAACTGGAGAGTATTTCTTCATTGAAAGAAGAGCAAGGACCAACACTGAAAGCTTTTTTATCCATGAAAAAGACATCCCGACTGGCTTCTGTAAGAGTTTGGTTGACAGATGGTTCATCCAATCCCCTGCCACATATTTCTTTTTAGACTGCCTGACCTATTCCAAACGGTTTCCAATCATGGCTTCTCAGATGGTTCTGTGTAACAAACCATCTGGAGGGTCAGCTTACCAAAAACAGACTTCTACATATACATATAATACCATGTTAAAGGCTGATGATGGAGGATGTGACTCATTCGTTGAGGTCCTTTTAACTCCTGCCGTTATGGACATATATTGATGGGAAAAGATTTAAGAGAGCACAAAACAATCTTTGAGTGGTACTCAGTCTGAAAGTCAATATTGAATTGCCTACAAGTCTTTTTGCATCTGATAGAAATTATCCAATTCAGTACAAATTTGTCTGAAGCCAACGGGTCCCGACATGCTTAGTCGATCCGGGCAGGGCTCGGGCCATTTAGACCAGGTTCAGGTCAGATGGGGCTCATTTAACTTCTCTCCTTTCATTGTGCCCATATACACCTCTGAGCCGCAGAGCAAACATATGCAGGTTGATAAAAAGATGCATTATCTATGGGGAAAATATGAATGACATGCTCTAATTTTACAATTTCTTTGAAACCTTTAAGTAAATATACTTGCAGCAATCCCAGGGCAACAGAAACAACAAATCCCCATTCAGAAAGACACAGTGAGCACAGCAGCTAAGTTTATTGATTATTAAAATCAAATTTTTTTCAAATGTATTTTCAAAAATGACATGTAGGGGAGCTTTATTCATTTATTTTTTAAGACAAAACTCTCCTTCCACACATGACTTCATTCCAAAATAAATGAGTCTGAGCGGACTCCCCTTATAGATAGCTTCAGTTACCACCACTGTAACTGTGTATGGCTATTAACGCTGATCTCTGTGAATCCGACAGTTTTTGCAATGACGTTCATTTGCATAGAAAGGGGCAGATAAATGTCATGGCACTGAGACACTATTTGCTTGGCAGCACAGTTAGGGGTGCATTTCACCTATTGTGGCGCTTCGAGAATTACACTGTTTCTTGTTTTATAGGCTTAGTCCCTGGCTGCATAATCCTTTTGTAAATTTCTTCTGAACCTTGTCACACAAAGACATCTGTCTTTATTACCCTTGCTTATCTCTGGGAATCTTCACACCTAAACATTCTCTGGTTAAACGCACCCCCATTCAGTTACTTTCTCCTATGGCAGCAAAGGCAGAGACACCCCATATGGTCTTGTTACCATTCTGCTAAATACACAATCATATGTCACATATATGGTTTTGTTAGTGAGTAAGGCACATAAACTAAATCACAGTAGAAATGAACTAGCACAGGGAAAATTCTCCATCACAATCTGCACTGTAAACTGAAATTTAGCAAAATTTTGGCAATCCAACTCATCCTCACTGTTGCCTAGTTTATACATACATACGATTTGCGCGAAGCCTAATCTGAATTACTATTCTTCTAAAAGTAGCTACAGCCCATGATAGATTCATCAGTAGTAGTAGTTAGAATTAGTTTGAACCATTACTTGTTTTTTTTTATCCTACAGGGAGTCGGATCACACCACAGTAGACCCAACCACCCCATACCATGCTCATTGGATTTCTGAGGGCAGCATTCTGCTCTGAAGTAACAATGAGAGTCCTTCATAAATGTTTTTCTTATAATGGTTCAAATAATTCATCCATCTATCCAGTCTCTTCCACTCATCAGAGGCCGGGCTGTGGTGGCACCCATTTTAGGAGGGTATTCCAAACATCCCTCTCCCCAGCAACGCTTTCCAGCTCTTACTTGGAGACCCCGAGGTGTTCCCAGGCCAGACGAGATATATAATCTCTCCACTGTTTCTGGGCGTACCCGGGGGCCTCTGGTAAAATTCTTAAAAGTAGGAAAGAATAAAATCTCGATATCTGGTTCAAAAAATTCCCACTAAACATAAATACATTTGCACTATGATAAAAAGAGAGTAGCCACTTTAAATTTCACTCTGATAATAGAAACACCAAAAAGTTTTCTTCCTTGACCCAACTTTATTTTTGAAAGTAGAAGGAAGGGTCTTCACTTTCAGGTCAAATATAACAAGCATGAGAATAATCCGTTGCATTTTTTTTTCTCCTCAAATAATCTGTTAAGATTCTGTCCTCCCTCACACACAAATCGAATTCTCCCTCTACAAATCAGTGCCTGTGCACTCTCAAAGGTTGACTGAGAGTGCACAGGCACTAAGTTGCGCTTAAATTTTTTTATGCTCGGTCTGATCTTTTTTCGTCGATATATTTCCATATGCTGTCACCCTCTTCAACATGAGTCTCACTTATTTAGTTTCATTCATCTACCTACCTGATCGATTCCTTCTATCCCCAGTCTACATCCATTCCATTTTACACAGCCACATCTTAGTGCACCACTGACACTATCCAAGCAATGACATGCAGTATACCTTGTCTGTATTTTTTATCACTTTGATTTATTAGCCAATGTGCAGGTGTTATTGTGGAGGCAGAAACAGGGGTTAAGTCATCATACAGTGCTGTATGGTGAGTAGAGACTTATCAGTTGATCCCCCTGTTCGTGGTCACAGTGACAGGCTGCTTTTGGCTTTTTCACTTTAACATACAACTTGGGGGGTTGCTCACCAACTTGGGGGGGTTCCAAGCACAGTAATAAATGGTTATACTGCAGCTATGAAATGAAATAGCTATGTTGACTTTGTCCATCCCTGTGATCAGTACAAGCAATACAAATCACTGTCTTTTTTTCTTTCTGCAGGTTTCCATCTAAATGTTGATCAAATCAGGCCTATATTTCCGAAAAGTCAGCAAAATAATAGATGAAATACATTTCTATTAACTAGTGTTATATGAATATCCTCGAGCTCACAACAAGATAACAGAATGAAACAAATGCACGAAGGTCCTGTGTATGTCTTTTAAATCATGGCATCCTTCTGCTGCTTCCCTATGATAACATTTATATTACTAAATATACATTTCTGCCTACACACTGTGTAGATTGTTATTTTCCTAACTATTTGGTTTTACCGCTGTAGGTGGAGAATAATTTGCGTGGCAGCATGACACTGACCATCTTTGCTAGTGAAAAAACAAAAACAAGCTGTTGTTTATTGGAAGAATTATTTTCCATCTGTACTTTAACAGTTTTTTGTTTTCTAAATCTGTTTTTCTCATTAAACTGTAACCTTAGTCAGAGGGAGGAAGTCACAAAGTCTGTTCAAAAAGTAGGCAGTTTAGTGTCTTCTTGCACCCAAAAGTAACACGTCATGGCATTATTGTGACCTGGTGTTGCGCTCAACAGCTGAACATGAACCACATTCTCAAGACTTGGCCATCAGTTTATTCCAGATTTAGGTCAGTAACTCTGGCCAAATTCACAGCTGTAATTATTTAAGCTATTTTTTGTTTTAGTTTTGCATAATCAAAAATGGCTCCTGTAGTAGTGATACCACACCACAGCATTATTTATTGTGCAGCAAAGGGGCTGGTAACTATTGTAGATTCAATCGGTACCAACACTGTCAAGGGCACTTATGGAATTATGATAGGTTTCTAATTTTCTGTTATTGCTCTCAAAATATTTGGAGCTGATGGAGCACAGTCTCATCTGCCACATGTATTTCTTCTAACTGGTGCATTGTAAACAGTGCTCATTATCCTATCTTCCATGCTTTCTTTCCCAGCTCCTTTTCTGAGCTTGTTCAGGCTGCCCTGTTTGTTTCACTGCTGCCACGATTTCTTATCCGTCCTCACACAGAAAGAGGCCTCGCGGTTTAGCATCATAGCTAGCTGCCTGCAGGGAATCTTGGCTTTTAAATGCAGTCCCTGTAATGTCCCGTTGACAGCTTTTGCCAATGATGAAACTGTTAATTATTTCAGACTGTGGGATGTATTGAGCTCATTCCGCCCAGCATAATGGAAAAGACTATCACATGGTTGTACTATTTTTGCATCTTGTCCACATTTCACAGCAGTTTGTAACTCTCAAACTCCCTCTTTGTCATCTCCTCAAACCCTTTATCTCAACCCGTCTATAATCAATCCTTCACAAAGTTGAGAATATGAAAATACTGTAAAAAACACATTCCAATGTGTTAATTTAGTTGTACTCACCCAGGACCTGTGGTAAATTGCCCAATGGAGAAGGAACCATCTTATGTGCTGCCGTTCACTCGAGCCGAACAACTTGAACTCAATTTTCGTTGTTAGCTGAGTGTGAGTTTAGTTCAGAAGATGTCAGGGAAAGTGTTGATTTATGCCTCATTTAGCATGCAAATATATGTATGATACCTGAGCTGTGATTGGCATCAGAATCAGCATCAGCTTTATTGGCCATGTATGCCACGCATTCAATGAATTTGGTTTTTCGTTGCTCTCTACGTACATACACAGAATTTACAATAAACAGGAAAGATGTAAGCATAAATATTTAACGACTATGTACAATATAAATATAAATATATATTCAAAAAGTGTATATATACTGTATATATGAACATAACCCTATACAACAATGCAACAACAGTGTCAATGGAATTAAGGTAATAGTGCAAACAGAGATAATAGTGCAGTATGACTGATTAATTGTTCATGAGAGTGACGGCCAGTGGAAAGAAGCTGTTCCTGTGTCTGGTGGTTTTGGCGTACAGAGCCCTGTAGCGCCTACCAGAGGGGAGGAGTTGGAACAGCTTGTGTCCAGGGTGTGATGGGTCTGCAGTGATCTTTCCTGCCCGTTTCCTGACAAGTCCAGGATGGAGGACAGGCTGGCACCAATGATTCTCTCTGCAGACCTGACAATCCATTGTAGTCTGTTTCTGTCCTGTTTAGTCCTGTCCTGTGATCCAAACCACACAGTGATGGAAGAACAGAGAACAGACTGGATGATAGCCGAGTAGAACAGGATCAGCAGCTCCTGAGGCAGGTTGAACTTATTTGGTTCCTGGCGCAGGAAGTACAACCTCTGCTGGGCCTATTTCCTGATGGTGTTGATGTTGGGGGCCCACTTCAGGTCCTGGGAGATTGTGGATCCCAGAAACCTGAAGGTCTCCACAGCAGACACCGTGCTGTTGAGTATGGTGAGGGGGGGCAGTGTTGGGGGGCTCCTCCTGAAGTCCACTGTCATCTCCACAGTGTTGAGCTTGTTCAGCTCCAGGTTGTTCTGATCACACCAGAGGAGCAACTGCTCAACCTCCTGCCTGTACGCAGACTCATCACCGTCCCTGATGCGGTTGATGACCGTTGTGTCGTCTGCAAACTTCAGGAGTTTAACAGACGGGTCCTCTGAGCAGTCGTTGGTATAGAGGGAGAAGAGCAGTGGGGAGAGCACACATCCCTGGGGGGCACCAGTGCTGATAGTCCAGGTGCTGGATGTGATTTTTCCCAGCATCATATTCCAAATAACCTCTTCATCACAGGATTTATTGTTTGTCTCTTTGAATCAGTCTGCGGTGATAAAGAGGCACAGCTCTCACTTAACAATGTAGACATGAACCCCAAACATTGTGTTTAAATGCAGTTCTGAGTTTTCTTTTGTCTGTTGTGTACTTGGGAGTTAAAAGTTACATGTGTCACTAATATGGTAATGTTTGTTAAATGCCGTGAATAAAAGAATAATTTAATTAATTTAAATATAGTAATGCTATATACACAGTAAGATAGATATTACACTTCCACACTCATTCACTGTGGATAGTATTGAGTTTTGTTTTCTTTTACTTAGTCTTAAGATCAGCCTAAACTTTTCCTCAGTCTCTTCACCTTCTAAGTTATGAATGTTATATCATGTGTGGATGACACGATCCTCCTCAGTTTTTTTATACTAATTTACTACATTTTGAGAGGAATGGTTCCAGATTTAGTTTACATATCAACTTCACATAAAAATGTTTAAATTACCAGATCTGCCACATTGCAAAATTAATGAAAGAATCCCAGGTCCCAGGATCTGAGCGATATGGGTATGTGGAATGGAAATGGAAGATTTGGCAGCATGTTGTTGGCGTTTTTCATGGATCACATCGGTGTGTGTCAGTTGAATTGCTGCACTGTCATAAGTCCTTTGGGTCTGTAAATAGATTCTCTGACTAGCTGTCACCTTTCAGATGTCAGCTTGTCACCTCCATCAACCGCTCATCAGCTCCATTTGTCTGCCACTTCACTTCCTCCGAGTTTGGAAACGCCGGGGAGTGACTTCAGAGGTTCTGGATTCCATAAAAAGTCTAAGATCGTTAAGGAGGCCAGTGTGAATCTCCCAGGTGTCTTTAATGTTTGTATCAACAATGCTCTTGTGATTCAATTAGGAAAATCTGATGGAAATGGGCTACTCTGCACAATAAACACCCAGAGCTTACCAACTATTTAACCTATATTTATATAGTCATGGGGATGTGAGGCAACCAGTAGGACTAGATGCACCATGACTTTTAGTCCTTAAAGGATTAGTTTAACATTTACTGTCTGGACTGGAGGCATTGGGGAAAAAATTCTAGCCTGCATACATTCTTGTTCATTAGGAAATAACTCCACGCGTAGCTTGAAACCCTGGACTAAAATATTTCAGCAACTATTTGATGGATTGCCATGAAATGTAATTCAATTGTTCATGTTACCTTCTGGATGAATTGTAATCACTTTGGTCCATCATCAGGTCCTTTTTAAGTCTGAACCAATACAATCATATTATATAACTACATTTTGGGCTTTGAATGTGTATGCCAAGTTTGCTTATGTTTCGAGCATTTCTAGCCTCTCAAAAACACCTTAATGTTTCATGGCGAAGAATGCGTCGCCACGGCAACGGCTTTTCACGAAACAACAAGCTTTGAGTAACTTTTCATCACAAAGGTCTTTAGACTGTACCGACCAAATTTGAAGTTGATCTGATTAATTCCCGAGGAGGAGTTCGTTAAAGTCCAGCGCATGGAAATGACAAAAACGACACTAGAAATTCATAAAGAATTCAAAATGGCTGACTTCCGGTTGGGTTTAGAGCATGGCCTCAAGAGACTTTTATTTAAGTCCATATGTGATACATGTTCCTTCCAAATTTCATACATCTAGGTCAAACATACTGCGAGGGCTGCTTCGTCGAAATTGTGTAGGGGGCGCTATTGAGCCGATTTGTCACTCTGAACCAATAAAATCATATTCCATAACTAAATTTTGGGCTTGTAATCTGCGTGCCAAGTTTGTTTATGTTTCGAGCATTTTTAGCCTCTCAAAATGACCTTCATTTTTCACGGCGAAGACTGCGTCGCCACGGCAACGGCGTTCGACGAAACATCAAAAGCTTCATGAACTGGCATTATGAACTTCTTACATTTGTGTGGAAGTAATTTGATGTTGATTTGATTTACTAAGAGGAATAAGCCAAAGTATAGAGACTTTAACTTCCTGTTACCAGTCGGTAGCGCTATGACTATGATTCAAAATTGGCCTGCAGATGTCTTCAAGCCTTGAGTCTAATCAAACATGTGAAATCTGGTAAAGATCTGATGATGTGGAGTCGAGTTACATCAGTTTATTCGTTCATGGCGAAGGATCGAAATTCGCCAAGCCGCCACGTCGCTGCCCTTCAACAACTTCTTACGATTTTCACAATGAAGCATGACAACTCTAGGACAACTCTCATCCCTTGATTTTTCTCAGGGCATCCTCCATCAGCTTTCCCAGTACATACTTGTAAATTCCAAGCATATGAGGAAGTCGCATCACGGGCAGCCCAGATCTTTATACCATACTTGGCAGGTTTCGATGGTATGTACTGTCTAAAGGGGCAGCGGCCCCTAAATGGCATCAGCTGCTCATCAATGGTGACATTAGGCCCAGGGTTGTAAAACAGGGGGAGGCGTTGCACCCACTTGTCCCACACTGTCCTGATGGCAGCTAGCGTGTCTCTCTGCCGTCGAGCTGGCCTGTCTTCTCGGTTATCAAACTGGATGGTCCTGGAAATTATTTGGAAGTTTTGCAGAGACAAAACACACACGAACACACGCGCGCGTACACACACACACACTTACAGCAGGCCCAGACACGAGGAGGACAGACTGAAGGTACACAGGACCTACAATTTCCACACTTTTATTAGCCCGGGTCCAGTGGACCCGAACACCCTGTATGTAATATAAATGTGTAGGGGGGGGTTACGGTGTGCGGTCGATGAAAATTTTGTCTGATATATGTTCTTCGCAGAAAATGAGCCAAGGCCAATAAGTCTGAGTTTGAAAAAATAATGAATCATATTATTTTTGTTTTGATGAAAAATGAAAACGGGTCCCACAGACCCGAACACCATACAAGGGTTAACATCTAGTTGTGGGTAACTGAGACAATGACAGATTCCGACTTCGATCCTTCTTTTCAAGAAGAGGCAGGTCTCAACATCGATTTTTAGCCGGAGCCGGCATTAAGCCCGCCGTGTGGCCGGCACACTCCCCCTCAGACGAGCAAGAAGCCCTCTTGGCTCAGCAAGAAGATCGCGGTGGTATTTCAGCACCAGGCCTTCCTTTCTCCTAGTGCCGCCAGCTAGTAAGTATAACACTTAGCCGCGATCAGTCGATCCCTTTCCGGTGGTCACGCCGGAAGATTCAGGCTCATCCCGAGTTTCGCAGGCGGAGTCTCGTCCCATACTCTTTCTCCACCAGCAACTCCTGGCCTCCAATGCAGACAACGCTGTTATCTTCACCGGGTAGCTCCATCGATGCTGGTCTTCAATCTCTGGTAAACGATGCAGCTTCTACTATATTGTCAACATCAGCGCCACCAGGACTCCATGCGACAACCAGCCGTCACGCTAAATCCGCTCCACTTGACAGTTCAGGCTCCTCGCTGCATAAACTGAAACTTTGTTTCCGCTCCTCGTCATTCCCACGACAGATGAGAAAACCAGGGGTCCAACACACGTCTGGAGTTCCGCAGCATCACTCTCATTCAATCAGTATGAAAGCGTCCTTTCCAGCAGTGGAATTGAAGCATGACCATTATGCTCGGAAATAAACATAACTAAGCAGCAGTTAAACTTAGTTTATCCTCGCCATAGTGATGTCGGCATGACCCGTGAGCGTGGCAGGTAATGACGTAATCACGGCCGGTGCGAGATGTGGGTAGGCAAGTGATCACGGTTTGGTTATGCACCTCCAACTTCAATTTGGTGCTCGTGATCAAATGACTATCAAAAATAGTTTACTGATAAAACACTATTAACAGGTTTGGGGATTATAGGAAATGGGCCAATTCGTTTGAGGTGCTTCAGAATAGCAGGGTTTCAATTTTGAGTAAAATGTTTGGCAGTCCCATATATATTGAAGTATAGCCTAACAAGTCAACAACCGATTATCAAATCAAATAAAGAAAGTCGCTTGAATAATACCTCAACAATATTCACCGTCAGTTTTCAGATTGAACGGGAGGAACATAAAGAATACATACGCTATAAATAAATAAATGTTCTTCCTATTTCAAGTAAGTAAGGGATGCATTTATAGATTAAATTACATAACAGAAGCTTAAGAAATTGACATCTTAAAATAAAGTACCTCATTTTACTAAATTAATGGAACTGACTTGTCATGCAGCTTTAAAATGCAGTTCATTCAGGGTGAAGCAAAGTATGACATTACATCTTCTCTCATAAAAGAGGAATTTGTGTACAGTGACTATCTGTGGTTATTAAACCACTTGTTTCAGCTCTATTCCTCTCTGTTAACATCATTGTTGGACAGTGAATTCATGAGTTAGGATTTTGATCACATCTCATATCTGTGCCTTTATTTTGGATTGAAAGGGTGTGTTTGCTGAAAATATTTGTGCTTTGTCACGTAGTGGCGCTTCACCTTGCTGCTTTGAATAATCGTAATGTCTCTGTACATATGAGACATACTGGTTTAAACCGCATGGGAGGAATGAACATTTAAGAGTCCATATTGGTTAAAGGCTGGTTAAGCTGTCCACATTCTGTGTTTTTGGAGAATGCCATGTGTAATGTCATAACCCAGCTTCCAAGTTATGACAAATAAGCCTGTCAGTAACATCAGTAATGCAAATGTGAGTGCCTGCATGATGAAGTGTGGGGTGTTGTCAGCGGAAGCAAAAGACCAAAACCAAAGTATAAACGGGCAGCACTGAGCTCCGGGAACAGGGGCTCCGTGCCACAACCGCGTTCTTGCGACTCCTTCAGGAACACGGACAAATAAGTGGCAAAACCATACTTGTACACTTGTAAGAGGCAGGGGCCGTCACAGTAATAACTTCTCTGACTCACGTACGTCGCCTGTTGGGTCTCCCCCCCATTTCTCGTCTGCGTGTGTAAATCTAACTAGAGTTGCGACGCTAATCAGAATACACATATTTGATTGGCTGAGAAGCATCACGTGAGATGATGTACAACGCAGGTAATAGTTGGCTTGTTTCCTGGACCGCTGAACAAGTACCGTGAAGGCTAGAGAAGGGTAAAAATAGAAGTGCTCCATTAAGGTTAGATAATTCTCATTATCTATCGGATGCAGGTCCAGGGTCCAGATACAACGGCCTTTGGATCCGGACCGCGGTCTGCCTGGTAGTGACCCCTGGCATAAAGTCTAAATGGCTCCATTCAGGCTCACCCCCTAGTAACGCTCTTTCCCTCTCCTGCTCGCTGGACATGGCATCTTCCTTGTCCTAATATGCACAATCTACCTTGATGACAGATGCCGGGCTGACCTGCGTGTCAGGTCTCTGTGCGATCACTTGAATGGTGTAACATTCTACAAAAAGCTGGTGATTTTCGCTGATTCACTAAAACGTTGACACGGACGCAGGCCATGGTTTTGGGGGGTTATGTTAAGGCCAGTGGTTTGCTAGACAGGAATGGTAACTCAAGCTCATTAAAGCCTTAAAAATGAGTCCGGTAAGTCATGCATATAACTGATGATGGTGTCATTTTGACGTTATTTCTTGCATTATTGGCATGTCATTTAATTTGTCTGATAGCATGGGATAGCAATATCTCATTCATGCAAAATGTTCTTTATATTATCTCTAAAGCTACCTCTCACATTCTATTGTTCAAATGGATCTTCTCTCATCACGGTATTATGCTATTGCACTCAAGTCTGTTTGACTCACACCATTCTGGTCTAAGGTGATCCTATTCTCCATTTACTGCTCTAACAGACCGTTTCTCAATCTCCCGGTCTAACGTGACCGTTTGCTCATTTCCTAGGTGAACGTGAGCTGGCTTAACGCGACTGTTTTCCTAGGAGAACATGCCGAGGTTTTCTCATTTTTCTCCGTCTAACGTGACCGTTTTCCATTTCCCAAAAAGAAAAGAAAGTCTGAGTTGCCCAATTTCTCATTTCTCGGTCTGAGTTGACCCGTCAAACGTGACATAATTTCTCATTTCCCGGTCTGAGCGAACCCGGTCTAGTTGTGCTGAGGCTTGTAACCCTGAGCTATTCAGTTCTACAGTCTCACTTGGCTCCTACTATTTTGTTCTGCGGTCTAAACATGACTCCAAGCTATACTTGTCTGCGGTCTAACTTGACCCCAACCTATCCTTTCCTGTAGTCTGTCGAGACCCCCTCTGTCAATTCCGGGATCTGTTAAAATCCCCCTATACTTTACTGGGGTATATCTAGACCTGCACTATCCTGTTCTGCGGTCCATCAAGACCCTACTCTATCCTTTTGTTATCTTGACTTCTCGTAATTCTGGTTTAACTTCAGCCAATGCAAGTTAAAAAGTGTTCTCCTCTGCCGCTGTCAGTTGTCATTTCAGCTCAAAGCAGATGCGACCCTCCTCCACCCCAGTCACCTCCAGTCAGCATCACAGTCATGCTCCTCATTCATCAGCGGATTACAGCAACTCCCTTCATCACCACCATCAAGTGTCTGGACTCCAGGGGGATTAGGCCTTATCTGACCTCAGCATCCCTACCTCTAAGTTATCCTACTTCTGGATGGAGTACAATTGCCAAAGACTTTGCACTTTGCAAATGTTATGCTTGTATAATAAATTATTGTTAAATTCTAATGAAGTCTCTCCTGATTGAATTGAGAGTAGAGTGACTTTGTGCGTAAGCGAACATTCCTGACCACTTTTATTGCCATTTCTGCATCACCTTATGTTATCTGGTATATAGGTGAACCAGCCATTTTCAAGAGATATACGTTTGTTTTATGCATTGCATATTGAAATACTATACATGTTAAGTAGTTTATAAATCAGACCAAATGAATGCATTTAGGTGGAGTTAACTTGTGTTTTTCCTCTTATCAATAAAACAAACAGAATGTAGCTAGTCTTTCATATTATATTCAATATTATAAGTAGGCTACAATTATCAGAACTATAACACCATTCAGGATCCATTCTGTGGCTCAAAGGTAAACTGCAGGTATAAATGCTAAATAAAGACTATGAAAGAAATTCATTTTGCGAGCCTAATTGAATCTCCTGGGACCCCCCGGTAGGTACCGGCCCAGTCTTTGGGAATGACTGATCCAGACGATGATTGATAATAATTGCTAACTTTTTTTTTTTTAATTTGTACATAGCCTACATACATTTTTATATAAATTAGTTTGAGAATGGACTGCTGCATCAATGAATGTCAGTAAGAACACAAAGACACTGAAATAGACCACTAATTATTGCAGCTGTTGGTTAGGGTTCCAAAGGAATAAAATTAATGAAAAAAAAAAGTTTAAATAATCCTGTAGTCAAAGGCTCACACAAACGAGGCTCACAAAGCAAGTATGATGTGTTGTGACAGCTGTTTTTGTGGCAAGGTGAAAATTGAATGTGCCACCTGATAAATCGGAGGGAGACAGAGATACCCAGACTGAGGAAGAGAGGGGGATGGAGCAAACAAAGACAGATAGCTACAGTGTTTAGCTGCTGACTCTATTCACTATCACAGAGCTGCTGACAGCCCGCTGGATTGACCGTGCAGCGCCGGTCTCCCGCACTGCTCCACCTCATCTAAATACAGTGGTGGGCCGTGCATTTTATACCTGGGCCTTCACTGCTGTCCTTCTACAGTTGAACAACCTCCTAATAACCTCATTATGACACCACAGCTACGGTTATTATTTGTTCCTAGGGGTGTAACAATACACGTATTCCTATTAAACCGTTCGGTACGAGGCTTACGAACCGAAAAAAACGTTTGAATAATACTAGTGCGTAGGGCTGGGCGGTATACCGGTTCAGGCGGTATACCAGTTTTAATTTCCCGTACGATATCAATTTTTCATATACCGTCATATATCCGAAAACAACTTCTGTCGCTTTTCAACAGGCAGCAAAATATATTGTTAGCAGCTGGGGCGCTACAGTCGGAGCTAGTTGTCTTATCGATATTGAGAGGGAACCCTAGTCATGGTCATAACTTTATTACAACAATTAACAACCCTCAACTAACGCTCTTTAACAGGGCAAAACACCACAACACAACAGGTTGTGACAGATAAACAATTTGTAGCACTAATAATTGTACATTTATAAAATTTCTCCGCCAAACTGCATGCTGGGTAAGGCTCGCTAACAGTCTGCTAACAGCTGGGAGAGGCTCTGTCGCAGCAGTAACGTTACATTAAAGAACAGAAAAGAGCGATGTAGGATGAACAAAGACTGAACAACAAAAGGTATTTAGGTCAGACACATATTGTTAGGTTCAAGGAACCTCTAGACCAGGGTCCAATACGTCGATCGCGATCGACCGGTCGATCGCGGAGGTAGTGCGGGTTGATCGCATGCCATTCACAAAAAATTAGATGTCCTCATGGCATTTGCCACATGATTTTCTAACACTCCGGTCACCACGTATGCTCTAGACTGTGGGAGACCGCATGGTCCGGCCTCTGCTACAAAGACAGCCGGTTTCAATTATATAAAAAGCATTTAATCCTACTGAATCTAATACAATTACAGAGTGAAGCACATTAATTACAGTATCTATAGATATATATTCTCTGCGCAGAGAAGCATCTCACCCTCATCCCAGCCTGGGAGCACAGCTGCCCTCACGTTGAGACCAGAGGAAAAGAGCGATTCTCTTCCCCGCAGTTCCGTTTACAGTTTGAAATCCCCTCCCCTCTTGTCCATTTTAGTTCCTATTGGCTAACTCCAGCTGGCTCCTCCTCTCTCAGCCAGCTAGGACCCCTGGCTCAGGTGATGCTCCGTCTGCGTCTGCTAAAATTGCCTGTCTATAAATCTCTGCCTTTCCCTAAGCTTTACTCTTCAGTTTAATACATTCAATGACTGTCTTTTATAGTTTAACACTTCTATGATAAACATTGGATTCTATATAAAGATAAGGATTTGCAACTTTTGGCAAAACTTCACACGTTTTACAAGCATAGCTGGTACTCCAAGTATGTGCTATATTATTATCCACCTGTAAGAGGTGCAACTAATTCTACTAAGAAACATTTCTAACTATAAAAAACACTCCTGTAATTATGACCAATTATGAATTCTTAAACACTTAATTATGAATCATTAAACACTTATATTATAATTTCTTAAAGCACAGTTCTAAACCCAAATTTCCTACAACATGCAACGCTGATTACCGTAATATGTGTGGTATTTGTTATAAATGTACATAGATGGTGATAAGAAGCTGTACATGGAGGAGCTTCTTCTTCTTCTTTAAATTCCATTGGCGGAACGCAACCAACTTGCATAGGTGCATACCGCCACCTACTTTACCGGAGTGTGCATTTTCAGGGTAACCTTTTCTTCACTGTTCTGATAATAAAATAAAATAATATATATATATATAACTAAAGAAATAAACCTAAACAACACCTACTAACAACTAAAGCCTACGGTCTAATCCCGTTTCTTTCCATGGAGGGGCTTAGGACCCAGGGGAATGTAGGTGAAGGAAACAGGAAGTGACGGAACGGAAGACACGCCACACAAACAGCTGTTCACCGCTCGCTGGCCTGCCGTTTCTTTTCGGCGTTAATTAATTAATGCTTTAACACGGAAAAAAATACCGTGATAGACCGTGAAACCGCCAGAATCTTACAAAATACAGTGATGTGCATTTTTGGTCATACCGCCCAGCCCTACTAGTGCGTTTGGAAAATACAGAAGCTTAAATTGTGGGAAATATGTTTTTGGTGGACTTTGCTCAAACTGGCAACCCGCCACATAAGAGACACTCTGACCCCGGAAACAAAACATTGTACCCTGCTGAGGCGAGTGTGTTCTGGGAGGCTACGCTAAACTAGCTTAGTAAGAAAACAAACACGCTACAAACTCTCCCTGCAGCGTTTAGGCAGCTGTTCCTACTGATTCAATCAGGGCGAAAGCAATAGCCACACAATCCCCATTTCTCCATAATTCTTGCTTTGTAAAAGAAAACAAAAGCCCAAACAGAGAATCAAATGTCTGACCCTAACCCCGCGCATGACGGGATGCTTTGTCATTAACAGACAATGCATATAGTCAAAATCAACATAATTAACACAATGACGAGAACAAACTCACAAGAACCAGTCACATATATTTATGACAACAAAGCATGACAAATCAATCCAGCAACACTGAGGCACTAAAACACGTATTGAGCACGAGCCATTCAAATATTATTCACATCAAAGGGAACAATATTAACCAGATCATAAAAACGACACAATAGACAAATGGACACAGTAGTAATGCTACTGCAGATATAAAAACACAAAAGCACTTCACTTACCAAAGCTGCTGTTCACTTAAAGACAAAGTCCATCCTCCTTTCTTTGTTGATGAAGAGTTTAATGATGCGGTTGTACAGAACATCGGTGCGGTTCAGTTCCAGCCAGAGTTCCTCCTGCGAACGTGTTCATTGAGTTGTAGATCCACTCGGGTTTCAGCAAAAGTTTTCAAAAAGCACCGTAGCTTGTAAGTGTCCTGTCATGCTATGGTATCGTGTTGCTGCCTTGGTTAACATAGCGTAGCTCCAAACACCAAGAGCTCAGTTGCAAATAAAACGCATTCTTAGCCATTAAATGTGCAATGCTTCTCTGACGCTGTTAGCCAGAAATACTGTTCGTACAAATCAACAATATCGTCCCCATTTACTTTAATCTGCAAAGTCTACCTAGAGGGCCTGGGGCCTCTCTTCTTACCTAGAGACATAGGGCCGAAATCTGATTGGATAAAAGCTCTACTTAAAACAAGCTGCACTGGAAGCAGAGCAACTGAGGAAGACAGTAGCTGTGCAATGAGAAAATAAGATAATGGGAAAAATAATTAGAATACATGAGGCGTATTTATGAAAAATCATTAAATTATAAAATAGCTATAATTTTGTGATTCCGTTAAGGCCAGGCTTTGCTGGCCCTGACGGCCCACCACTGTCTAAATATGACAATAGAACGGTACTCCCGAGTCCCATCCCTTTTCTTCACAGCGATAAACAGCTCTTTGAGTGTGGCTTCGCTCTCACATACTATCTGCATCTGATAAAGCACAGGATCTGAAGGTGTGCTGTGAGGAGCTTTTTCTGTTGTTGCACTCTTATTCAAGTGTATTGTTATGTAATATTTTTACTTCATTGCACTGTAATTCATGTCCACTGTGTTATGTGCTCTTTTTATATGTTACTTCCTAAAATTTGTATGAAAATACCCACATTCAGCTTGCATTTTTCAAAACTGTACCCAACAGTGGTAATACATTAGCAAACAGTGGCTATATTATATTAATAGTGGCCTTGATGGCAGAAAATAAAAAGCAAGCTTTTATGCGATTCAGGTTTTTATTACAGGCATCACAAGTTTTCTGGTCGGTTCTGTTTTTAGAACAAAAGTTTATAGACAAAAGTCCAGTAGCCAGGAATCAAATCTTGGACATTTCAGTTATGTGGCATTTGCCTCACCCACTAGGCTACCGGTGCCAGCGCCCAGCAGAACAGCAGACAGACATGATTAACAACACAGTGATATGCAAAACATTCTGCTTAGACACGACAAATGGTTGTCCCCAGGTTCAGTGTGACATACCAAGGCACCCATGATTATTTTGCAATTAAAAAACATTTCCATTAATTTACTGACCTAACTTTTACACTGTCATTTCAGATCTTGGACTTGGTTAGGGACTTGTTGACTCAGGATTTCGTAGTCAGGACTTGTGATTTGCAAAACAATGAATGTGTGTCCCATCAAGGCCAAAGCATATTATTGAAATCATATCCATACTGATCACTTCATCGAGCCTCCTTCAGCCGTATGGAATCATCTGCATTCATTCAATTTGTCACCTATCTGTATGTTAAGGTGATATGGTAAACATGTAATACTGGGTTTTTAAGTCAAAAAATGGACAGTTGCCTCATGCTGCCGTTGTAACATCATGATGGATATGGTTAGGTTTGTGTAGAGAGATGAGCTTCACCTGCTCTATTGCCTCCTCAATAAGTCTTTATCAACAAATAAATGTGTTAAATATATAAAACACTTAATAGTGGTAAGGTACGCGGGGAACAAACAGGTTTATTATTCACTGCAAAGAAAACAGCTCAAAGAAAAAATGTTCTCATTTGCTGGGTGTGAAATGGAAAATATAAATGGTGGCGATGGCGCTGCTCCCACAATAACCCTTATGATCACATGCAAATTAAAAACAAACCTATTTATAATTTGCTGCTGGGACTCTGGTGTGGAGCTGCACGTTTCATTTCTCCCCTCAGGCACAAAGAGGGTGTATAGTATGAAGTTGTTTTTATTAAACATGGTTATTGGAATATGCATTCCAAACTCACCAGTCATTGATATTGATTTGCTACAGACTCTCTTGTTACAAATTCAAAATGTCACAGAGAAATTTAAAACAGACTGAAAGGCATGTTCATTATTTTCTTATTGAAGTGTTGTGGTTCATTGGTTTGGAGATTCTGGCTCCTGGGGGCTGCAGAGCCGCTGATATTTGTTCAAACTCATCTCTCAGATGTTTAATTAAAGTTATTAGGAGCCACAGGTGAATCAGTTCATTAGCAGTGAATTGTGTTTTCAAGTTCCTGCAGTATCACAGGAGTCTCACTCTAGCAGAACAATGCCAGTTGTGCAGTACTGGAAGATTAATGGATCCACCATCACGCTGTTGTTTTTGCGTATTTATATATTTATGTTTTACCTGGTAGGAGCGAAGGTGAACTAGGTAATTGCCTAGAGTGCTATTAGACAGGGAAAGAAGCAAAGATGCCTTATCAACTTTGAAATGGCTATCAATGAGGCCCATTTCATTTACAGGAATGGAGTGTGGTGCATAATGTTCAAGCAAGCCATTCTCAGTTCAACAAGTATTGCAACTTTTAATGTAGGTCACTATTATATCTATCGGAGCTCCCGGGTATGCAGAACTCAGATAAAACCAGCATGGAAACACATCTCCCTGTCTGCATAATGATGATTATATTTGACAGGCTAAAACTGAACGGATCTCGGGTGCATTTTATTCAAACGTTACACAGCCTTGCTCTGAAGTATACTATTTTTTCAGTGTTGTAGACAAGACCAGCTACACAGAGCCCAGGTCATAACCAAGACCAGTGTATCAAGACTGAGATTAGACCAAGGATTTGAGTGGTTGAAACCAAGTCAAGACCAAGGCAGAAATCTACATTCCTATAAAAACACCAACAGAATAAAATATAAATTCCTCTTCATTCACGTCTTTTATTGCCATCTATACCATTTGTGTGTGTATACATGTACCACGAGAACTGCATTGATTGACTAATCAAATGAGTTGGAATTTTCCTTCTCTGAGCAATCACAGTAATGATGGCAAGAGATAAATCACATGCACAGGCAATTAAGATACAAACCCCACAGTTGTGGACTTGAAATAAAATCCAGAGTCCTCATGGTCTGAGACCGAGACGAGACTAAGTCCAAATGAGACCGAGACCTTCAAAAAGTCTTGAAACCGGTCTTGAGACCAAGACCAATCTCGAGAACTGCAACACTGGTATTTCATTGAGCAACAATATGCACTTATAAGCAGTGGCGGGCCGTGCATTTTATACCTGGGCCTGCACTCGTAAAAATGAAGCTCAACATCTACAAATACACTATGAGTGCAGATACATGAATACCGGCATGACGGGATGCGGCGGCATTAACGAACAATGAGTCAAAATCAATTCAGCTAAAACACGCATTCCGCCACACACTCAAGAGCACGGGCCATTCAAATATTATTCATATCAGAGGGAACAATACTACCCATATCATGAAAACGACACGATAGACAAATTAACAGAGTAGTAACTCTCCTATCACTCCCTCCAGGAAATACACGACTCCATAGTTCTTGTTACTGACGGATTTATTCGTCTGTCAACACCGAGAGGGAAAATGAGTCCACTTGAAAACACATGAACCTTCAAAGTAGATCACTTAAAAACTTAAACTTAACTTTAACACTTTGCACGGAGTATATAGACCGCTGCCGCTTCGCGCGTCGTCTTGTTGCTGTGCACCGGCTAAATATGTCCCCCGCGCAACATAGGACGTAACAATAGTTCCTATCACATATAAAACCAAACGAAAATCCATATAAGTTGTATAAATAATATATAATATAAACAAGCATATTAAATGATGACATAGATCATATTTATGGCAGTTAAAGCTACTGCAGTTAACTTACCAGAGCTGCTGTTCACTATTTAGCTGTTCTTCCTCCTTTCTTTGTCAATAAAGAGTTTAATCTCACGGTTGTTCAGTACATCCGTGTGTTTTAGTTCCAGTAAGAAGTCCTTCTCGATTCATGGATGCCAGTGAAGACAGTCAAGCCTCCCCAGTTGTATTTCTTGGATAGGATTTAATGTGTTTGAGGCCGAAAATGTCCGCTAGACAGAGGCAGCAGATTTTGGGATTGTCACCTCCCATCATGTCAGGCTAGCCCACTGACCAATCACGTATGGCTAGGCCAGCTAGAAGGCTCTGGCACGTCAAAGAATACGCCCAACATGTCAAACTAAAGATCTGATTGGTTGAACACTATGACAATCAACAATATCATCCCCATTCACTTAAACTGCAAATGGATGCAGGCCTCCGTCTGCAGGCCTGGGTCTTCTTACCTAGAGACACAGAGGTGAAATCTGATTGGATAAAAGCTCTACTTAAAACAAGCTGCACTGGAAGCAGAGCAACTGAGGAAGACAGTAGCTGTGCAATGAGAACATAAGATAATGGGGAAAATATTTTTATAAATTACAATACATGTAGTGTATTTAAGAAAAATTATTAAATTATAAAATAGATATAACTTTCTGATTCTGTTTAGGCCAGCAGAGAAGGCCTTGCAGGCCCTGACGGCCCACCACTGCTTATAAGTGGTGTCATTCCAGCAGTATACTGTTGAGATATTTTGGCTTTCCAAAACCTCTTCAGGGGCAAAACATCTTCAAGACCATATAAGTGCTGATGTGGATTCCAGAGAATATTATAAACAAAGGTTATTCTATTCATTTATTCTACTCTCTAGCGTGAGAGTAACATATTAGTCCAGGGTAGCGTTGGTCATACACAAGTTGTCATTTGAATGAATCTGCAGGCATAAAGTAGCTTAAAATTCTGCAATCTGACGCTGTCATTCCCTTCAAAGTCTCCCGCCTTCCTGGGCAGCACATGGACATGGACATGCTGTAAGCAAACAAACAAAAGACAGTAATGGTTTAGATGCGGTGCACTGTCTAGAGACAAAGGTACATTTTCACATGGGAGCTGTCTGACAGACTGATGTGACAGAGCCGGTTTCCGTAGAGAGTCTTCATTACTTCACAGTACATTGGAGAAGCCAGATCGGAGCGCTACTGCCGTGCCACAAATCACAGGAGGGTGACCGTGCATTTCAACAAGCGTGCTACCTGCACACCGCAGAGACTCCTTATTTTTATGCTTTTAAGGATTTAATTGACTTTTTTCCGCCGCCCCCCTTTTGGTGTCAACCCCCCTGCTGTCACAAACTTGGCCGTCTGTATGGCTAACTTTGATTTCCTTCTTTGCATGGACGATATGGAAACTGCTCTATCTGACAAAACACGCACTTAGAAAAAACAAAACAGCAAACACTCACTAAAGCAAAAACAACAAACTGTTTTCCCTGATATGCCTTTACACAGTCTCCCAATACTTATCAGTGCATAAAGTTAAGCCTGACGATGTGTGGTTATACAATGAGTGGAAAGTAAATAAGCTTTACTCCAATACTGAAACATTAACAGGGTGATTTACAAGACAAGACAATATAAATAATAGACCTATTTAAGACAGCTAAGAGATGAGGAAAACTCAAACGTCCCTGCTGCGAGGACCTGAGCTTAGACTCGTTGCGATCTTTTATGTTTGGTGGAACTTAACAGAGGAAAACCTTGGAAGTCTAAATGAGATCGTCATCACAAGAACATCATCAATTGTTTCAATTGAATTGTCATCAAAAGTCCCCTAAAATGACAGATGTCAACGCATTAACATAAAACAGTTTGTATGCTATCCTACTAAAAGTTACTCCTCATTTTCCTTCGAACGCCAGCAACATGTGCAACATGTGGAACCCTCTGGCTGGAATCTAGGTGCCTCTAATTACCCTGCCCCTCAGCCCCTTACAATATGAAAACATTTCGTGGAATGTCTATGAATTACGGTGCATTCATTTCGTAGGTTTTGCTATGATAAGACCAGTCTTCTGATGTTCATGTTGCGTGCTAAGTGTCAAAAGCCTCTAGTGGCCATAGTACTAATGACAGGAGCCAAAGAGGTGACGTTATTATAGAGACAAAGTCCGTGTGGTGAGGAGGTCAGCGTGGATGAATGGGTCAGCAAAACTCCCATCTTTAACCACTCGAGGATCTCTGATCTGTTTTAGACCCACAGTCAACGTTGTTGTTTTTATTTAAGTATAAAGGCGAAGCTCCCCTAACCTTAACAGAGTAGTAGCAGTAGTTTCCATAACCTAACCAAGTGGCTTTTGTGTCTAAGCCTAACCAAACCTTAACTATAGCTTTGCCACATGATAAAGCAAGCAGATATATTTTTCAAGAGACAGATGGTGATATCATCAAAAAGCTTCTGTGTCATTCTAGAAAGCATGTATTCTGTCATTTGATTCAGAGGACTAAGTCAAAATATTAACATCTCATTTATTTTAAGAGCCTGCAGAGTTTGACGAGAGATAGACCTCAGCCAAAAGCATTGCTGTAGAGCAGGGGTGTCAAACTCATTTTCACCCCAGGCCACATCAGCATCACGGTTGCCCTCAAAGGGCCAGTTGTAACTGTAAGACTGTAACTACTCCCTAACATATTGTCAAATAACTGTCTCTGCATTTGATTATTGTTCATTCAAGTGTAAAATTATTGTACATGCAGTTACATAAATGTAAAAATATATTTAAGCACATTTCTGTTATTATAACTTAAATCCTTTTAATTTAGGGTTAATAAACCCACATTACTCTATGTCCCGATGGCAGCCGGCCGAATCTGCTCATTGTTTGCAATAAACGAAATCCCGCTTTCAATACGTCATCAATGTGAGACGGACAAAGCAAAAGACCGCTTCATACGTCATCAACGTGGGACAAATGTTTCACTCAGGAACTGGTACAGAAGTGCACTTACGCCATGGAAAACTCCGACCTAAGTTGAAAGGGCGCGCGGATCCGGGCCAGAAAGCTGCTGACGGGCCTCCAATGGCCGTCTGTCTGTTTCTTAGTTTGCTGGCACGTAATGTTAGACATTATGGAGGATGAGTATCCAGCTAGCCTTCCAGCTAGCACTAGAGGTCCTGAGACAGGCGCATGCTAACGCCTCACCTCCGTTGTAAATAGAGCAATCCAGGTGACAGATGGCTAACTAGCTGTTATATGTGGAGTGGATGTGAATGAGATCGATATGTTTGGTATGAAATGAATAATTAAATAAGTAAATGTAAACTAATATGCAAAGGTTCTGGTTAGCTCTAGCCATATATTTACAAATGTTTTTATTGTAGGAACAATGCTTTATAAATGACGAATTAAGTGTTTACTCATACTTAACTAATGCTTCATAGTGTGTAGTTATTATAAAGTGTTACAAAAATCCTTTTTTTAATTGGTCTTATGTAATATTCTAATTTTCTGAGATACTGAATTTGGGGTTTTCATTAGCTGTAAGCCATAATCATCAAAATTAAAAGAAATAAACGCTTGAAATATATCACCTTGAGTGTAATGAATCTATATAATATATGAGTTTCACTTTTTGAATTGAATTACTGAAATAAATTAACTTTTCGATGATATTCTAATTCATTGACATGCACCTGTATACCTTTAGCATGCACTGCTTCAATGCACCCTCTGAAAAACACTTTGCTGCATCATTTTTGGCTGTAACTTTTGTGAATATGATTGGGGGAGCATACTTGGCTCCGTGTTTGGTGTCAAAATGCCGACATAAATTGTATTCCTTCATCACCGACACTGCCTCATAACATAGACCGTCTTTTCTCCTTGAAGCACAAACATGTAATTGCTTTCCCATCTGTCATTAAATTGCCTTCCTTCTGCATCTATTCTTCTCTTCTTGGAGATTTTGGGATTGTTTGTCGATCTTTTTCAAATCAATCACTTGTTGGAAAACCGCTTTAGTTAAACGCCAACATAGAAAAATTACTGTCTAGCGGCAGGGTGCCGTCATTTCGCGGGTCACAAAATCGACATGCATTGTGGAAGGTGTAGTTTATGGTCAATGTACACTGTAAAGCAACATAGACTTTAATTTTAAGTCAATCATATGCCTTTCAAGCTCTCGCGGGCCACATAAAATGACGTGGCGGGCGGCTTGAGTTTGACACGTGCTGTAGAGTATGGGAGCAGATGGACCTAGGTTGAGATCCTCGCTACAGGGTTTGGGACCAGTTTGATCTTAGCTCAGACTCTCTCTGTAGAGTTCAAGAACAGGGGGATGTTGAAGAAGCCTTAGTGGAAAGACCATTTCACAGTTGTAAACGTAAACATTCTAAATGTGTCCCAATTTACTTATGCTTGCTGTGTATGTGAATGACATAAGTTCACAGGAGGTAAACACAGACCCAAGCTGAAACGGTGGGACAACTTGGGCTAAGAGCCCAGTTAGACCCAGACTAAGAGCCTCACAACTGGGTTTGGGAGCGATTAGAAACATGCTAAGAGCTTGCTGCAGTGTTCTGGACCAATAGGACCCATTTGTTTTCTGTTGGAAATATTTTAGGCTTTTACCCTTGTTCAAGGCTGGTTTATTCAACCTTCAAGTGGAACAGTGCATTATGGGGGGGGGGGGGGGGAGTGTAACAGTGTTGTTGGTCCTACTCTGTCTGTGCCGTGATCCAGTATATTTACATAACATGTATTAGCAACATTGCAGTTGTGTGTTGTGCCATAAATCCCCCTATTCAATCTGTGGTCTTGTCCTGAGGTGTCTCATTGTGTGTGTGTGCATCATCAAGAGCATAATAACCTAATTGTGGGACTGTTATTAATTTTTCATTACTACACTGTGATAAACTGTGGAGGCAGGCTGAATGCATGTTTATAAATGCTACAAACAAGATAACATGTTTGGAGGCGTCTGCTTTTTTAGTATGCATTTTCTATTTAATGAGGTAATTTACATAATGTCTGCATTATTAAATTTGCCTACCTTGAGGAAAACTTCTGAAGCAGAAAAGAATAACACATCATGGTGGGAGAGCTATTTATCACAGAGGCTTACTAAGTGAGAGCTGAGTGAATGAGGCCTCTGGACACTGTGTGTGTGTCTGTGTGTGTGTGTGTGTGTGTGTGTGTGTGTGTGCGTGCGTGCGTGAGCATCTGCATACCAGGAACTGGGAGGGTGGTATGGGTGTTGTGGGAAATTATAGTGCCCTGACGCAGCAGTGTTTGTGTGTTTGTGGCAGGTTCCAGGCTGTTCAATGCCTACATGCACGGCAAGGGGCACATTGCTTGGGTTCACCATCCTTAAAGGAATATTACGCAATTTTACACCTGTTGTAATTTGACCAATAAGTGGCTGGGAGATCCCCGCGCATTGCAGCATAAAGGAAAAGTCTAGGGATATTCTACATTTTTGTTATAATGTAATATAATAATCTGTTTTATAATAATATCATATAATAAAATCCATATGTGGACCCACACCAACAATGAATGTATCTACTAACAAGTATTGTGCGAGTATCGAAGCCTAAGGCTTCTTCTTCCACTGTGCCACAGAGCTCTATTGTTGTCCTAAAACTATTGAAACCACTTATATGAGCCACACTTTTGCACTGGCTGACATGTTCCTTTATTACCATTAAAATACACACTGTAGTATATTTTGGCTCGATCCCAAATACTTTCCTCCTGTTTGACTAAAAACTACAGTGTCCAGCTGTTTTAAGAAATTACTTTTTTAAACAAATGTAATTTGTGAAAGAGTGATGTCTTCAGTAGGACTTACTGGAATAAGAGCCGCAAACCGGGATGAGAAGTCAGGAAGTATTGAGAGATTGACTAACACATTGTTGGTTTTCATCTTTTTATGAGACTTGGTGACATAAGAAAATACAGAATATTGCAGGATGATCTCATCCAGCATTCCTAACTACACTTACAAAAAAATAATGAGCTGTGATTCATAGATATCCAAGGGAACAATTTCATATATAATCCACCTAATCATAATAGAGGAAGTATAAAGACGGCAGAAACCCACACAGGGCGGACGTGAGTAGTGGTGGATGGATCTTTCACCCAGAAGCCTGCTGCTCGTTCCTCGTGTGAAACAAGTACTTAATGTTTATTTTATTTGTCATGTAACTTGTGTACTTCAGTAACGGCACTTTCATAGTTATTTTAAACAAATTATGATCTTCTCCTAAACTTAACTAACTTAACTTTCCTGTGAAAACGGAAAGTTAAGTTAGTTGAGAAGAGTGTATGCATGTAATGAGTGGACATTTTCATATGAAAAGTCAAGAAAAATCAGGAGTAACTTTTCGCAACATATCAAACAAACTGTTGTATGCGGATACGTTGAATATTACAGAGTTCCTCCTACAATAACGTTTTTTTTTAAAGAAAAGAGGTATAAATAGACCCCATGCAATGAGCCTTTTGCTGTGTATGTAGGCATGTCAGTAAGTTGCAGTTGAGCTGTCTCAAACACCGTACAATATGGCTAAAGGTTAGCATAACACTGCATTAATCACTCTCATTGTAGATGGAAACATCTTTACAGTAGACTGGTCCAAAACATGTCCAATAAACAAACTGGAATGGCATGTTGAACAGAGAATCCATATCAACACAATAACTAACTGGAGGCAGATCTTAAAAATGTGAAGATTCACTGATGACAGTCTGTAAATGTAAAGGTTGAAATTAACAATTAGAAATATATTGAAAGCAAAAGTTGTGTGCTTTTCTTCATAAATGTTACTCTTTTTTCAAATCTATTCAGATATTATCTTTGGAGATGACTTAAGAACATCTGTGCTTGATATGTTTACAAAGAACCCTAGTTGTATTTGTTGTGGAGGAGAGAAATTCTTATCTAATTTAGTATTCTGTAAACATTGCGCAATTATTGCATTACTATATTTATACCAGATTAGTTTGTAATATGTTTAAATCTAATGTCTAATATATGATCTCAACTAGACAAAGTCACACAGATACTAACATGAACGAGAACAACAAGAAAAAGTTGTGCCTTTTCAACCTCAGAGTGGAAGATGACGGAGGACACATTTAGGGCATCTGTGCCCTAAATCAAGGCATTAAAACCCCAGGGCGGTCTTTTTGCAGAACACTAACAGTGCAAAGTGTATGTAGTATATATCTCTAAGGCACACCTGTGGTGAGACAAAGCCCCCCCCTGTGCGCGCGCCAACGCCAGCTCCCTCCACCAGAACAGCTGCTGTAAATAACAACATGTTCTCAGCTGATAAAAATAAGCATTTGCTTCATTTCCAGATTATTCGATTTTCATTTTGAGTAACATTACACAAGTCTTGAAGGCTGTCATTTTAAAATGCTAGAAATCCATTTTGGAATGATTTTGCCACCAAATATTCCTTACCGTCATTATTAGAAAACATAATTCCTCATTAATAAACTCAAGGAACAAGTTTATAACTAAGTCACTGATTCAATCTTTGAAAAACACAGTTCCTAAAAATCCTCTACCAAATCACCTTTGATGTTTGGAAACAACTGTGAAGTGAACAAAAACATCAAAGAGTATCCTATCATGTTCAGAAAGAAATCCTTCAGTTATTCAATTTCGTCATTTCATGTAAACTTTGAAAGTCTTACCTTTTATATGTACTGTTCTCATGAGCCTGCAGATTAATCTGATGCCACAGTACGTCACAGAAGTTTATACTATTGTCAACTAAGACAGAGGATTTCAGAACTCTCTAAAGTTTGCACGGCGACAATTATTTGATCTTCTGTCCAGATGATTGTCCCTTCCTAAACCCCGCCCCCTTTCACTCTGCGTTCCACTTACAGTTAAACAAGCTTGGAACTTGGCAAAACATCTTTGGAAAACGAGCGAGGACCATTTGGGGTTCCAGCGAGAAAGTTTAGTGAAGAGAGTGTCGTAGAATGCACTTTTCAGAAACGAATATAATGAATGTTACACACGTTATATACCCAATTAAAGAGATTGAAGAGATTCTGTGTAACAATATCATGTAAGCCATTTTACACACTCCAAACACAAAAAAAGGCGAGGCCCGAGGCCTGCAGACTCATGTAGGAAATTTAGGTTTAGAAGTGTGCTTCAAGAAATTATAATTAGAAGTGTTTAATGATTCATAATTAAGAAATCATAATTAGAAGTGTTTTAGAATTCATAATTAGAAGATTCATAATTATAGGTGTGTTTTAAGATGATAGTTAGAAGTGTTTCTTAGTACCATCTATGCTTGTAAAACTTGTGAAGTTTTGCCAAAAGTTGGAAATCCTTATCTTTATATAGTATGTTTACCATAGAAGTGTTAAGCCATAAAAGACAGTCATTGAATGTATTAAACTGAAGAGTAGGCATGGGTCAGACAGGGATTTTCAGACAGGCATTTACAGGTCACACCCGTGCGAGGTCTTTCAGCAGACTGATGCCAAGGAGGAGTCTGCTAGATTTAGCCAATAGGAACTACGGACATTATGGGATGTTTTTCAACTATGTAAGGCGGGAGAGAAAGAACTCTCGCTCTCTTACTCTCGTTTTCATCGTGTGGATGGTGACGCTTTCAGGGTGAGGCGGGGGTAAATGCTTTTCTGCGCCGATCATATTTCTATATATTCTGTAAATAATGTACTTCACTTTGCAATTGTTTTAGCTTCTGTAGTATTAAATACTTTTGTTTATAATTGAAACCGGCTGACTTTGTAGCAGAGGCCAGACCATGTGCGATTTCCCCACAGTTTAAGAGGTCCTTGAATCTAACACTCACAAGTGAATACCTTTGCAGTTTAAGTGAATGGGGACGATATTGTTGATTGTCATAGTGTTCAACCAATCAGATCTTTAGTTTGACATGTTGGGCGTATTCTTTGACGTGCCAGAGCCTGCTAGCTGGCCTACAAGTACGTCAGCATTACGCGCAGCTCAGTTTTAAGGTGCAGCGTGCGCTGTGATTGGTCAGTGCGCGAGCACGTGACTATTGTGAAACGAAACTTAACAGCAGAGGGTTAGTCGGAGTAGTGAAAGTTCAAATTAAAAGATATGGAAGAAATTATGACACTTTTTGCATTTTGCTTGGTGTAGATTTTTATTTTTTTTATCTAGCTTTGTTTTTTAACACTCAATGGCTGAAGGAGGAGAAACGGATTCGTGAGTTGGGATTGAACTGTGGGATTAAACTCTTTGTCAACAAAGAAAGGAGGATGGAGTTTGTCTTCAAGTGAGCAGCATTTGGGAAGTCAACTGCATTTATTTTTTTACATCTAATATCTGAATGGCCCTTGAGTGTGTAGCAGAATGCATGTTTCTGCTGTTGTTTTTCCATTAAGCTAGTTAGTGTAGCCTCCCAGAACACTTGCGGAGCCCCAGCTGTTTTTTTTTTATATATACGGTACTTTATTGATGAGAATGCACAATATGACATAAGAATCAAAGAGCAAGTATTTTCATTTTTTGTGCACGTGTTACTCAGTTAAAATGCACGGCCCGCCACTGAGTCTTGGTGAATTCTGGGGGGCGTATGTAGTGGACTCTTTGAAGACACTTGAGGACATAATTCAGCAGGACTAGGGGAGTGGCGTAACCATGGGAACGTGACGTCATGTTGGGTTTAAAGGAGGTGATGGCAGTGTTCGGGTTGAAATGTTTGTGAGAGTTGAAATAAACGATGACAGAGGTGCGCAGCCAAAAAGAGACACTTGTCGACTCGGTTAATCCCTGCGCTCCTACAATATGATGATTGTTTGGCCACATTACAATATTTGATCAATTAGCCAGTTAAGGCCCATTTCTATAATGCCAGATTGGGCCCAGATTTGGCAGCCATCAACAGGCCGGAACCTGTTTCAGTGCTGGCTGCCAGATAACCCGGCTGCCATGTGACAGCCAGAATAGGCCCGTGTCTGTAACAGCTAAATCTGGGCCAGATATGGCAAAAATGAAATGGGCCAAAGCTGGCTCACAATTGGCCACATCGAACCGGAACACAGCCGAGTCAGACGCAATATGGCCGAGTCCGCTGGCTACCTGGGATATCTTATTGTGTTGTTTGAGTCACCTTAAAAAAAAACTTCCTGTTTCCATATTTTGAGTGAAATCTGTCTTAAATCAGTTGTCCAAATAATTTTTAAACCTAATTATAATGTTCTTTTTTTAACAGCTACTGAAATTCATATTATGAGCTTACTGGAGAACATTAAACACCAGCAAGACCAATTAATTGCCAGAGTAAACTATCTCACAAACAAGCTACACACAACTGGCCAATAAGTCGAAGTGAGTGACCCAGGAAATTTTCCATTTAACTGAATGTAGGTAGGAACATTTTGAGGACCGCCTTAAAGATCCCTCCAACTCTCAGCTGAAGAAGAGTGGTGAGTTTTTTTTGTTTTATGAAGCATCTCAATCAAATCTGATTAAATGTTTCTGATTAAAATCAATCTTGATTTGAACTATTCTATATTATATCCTCAACAAACTAAGAAAGGACTTTAGCAGATCCACCGCCCTGTGATTCACTGAAACCTGGCTTGGTGAGCACATCCCGGACAGCGCATTACATCTGCCGGGCTTCCAACTCCTCCGAGCGGACCGCGTAACGGTGCTGTCAGGGAAAACGAGGGGAGGCGGAATCTGCTTCTACATTAACGAAGGTTGGTGTACTGATGTCACAGTGTTAAAGGAATCATGCAGCCCTCACCTAGAAACACTTTTAATAGACTGCAAACCATTTTATTCACCGCGGGAGTTTTCCTCGTTCATTCTGGTCGGTGTTTACATCCCACCACAGGCCAGTGTGAGTGAGGCTCTCCAACACCTGGCTGAGCAGATCAACAACATGGAGCACAAACACCCAGACTCCCTGCTCATTGTTCTTGGGGACTTCAACAGAGCAAACCTCAGCAAAGAACTGCCAAAATACAGACAACATATAAGTGTAGCACCAGGGACAAAAACACACTGGACCACTGCTACACTGTAATAAAAGACGCATACCGCTCAGTACCCCGTGCAGCTCCGGGACTCTCTTTAAATTAAAAACTGCAAAGCCTGTGGTGAAGACTGTGAAGAGATGGACCAATGAGGCAAAGCCGGAGCTACAGTCCTGCTTTGCCTGCACTGATTGGAGTGTTTTTGAGGCTGCTGCTACAGACCTGGATGGGCTCACTGACACTGTGACATCGTACATCAGTTTTTGTGATTGAGTATGTGTGTGCCGAATAAAACCTTCTGCACATTCAACAACAATAAACCCTGGTTTACTGAGAAACTCAGGCAGCTTCGTCGGGCCAAGGAGTAGGCCTACAGAAGTGGGGACAGGATCCTTTACAACCAGGCCAGGAACACACTGACGAGGGAGATCAGGGTAGCTAATGCTACATCCATACTACTCCGTTTCTATTTGGAAGCAGATTTGTGAAATAGAAACGATCTCCGTCCACACGGCCGTTTCAGCATAATTTAAAAATTGATCTGCATCTACACGGCAACCTTCGAAGACGGACAGCACGTGACCATTAACGTCCACTGGGCATGCGCGTGATGGTGTAAACAGGAAGTAGATTGGTTGCTGAGTTTTAAAAAAATACGAGAGTAATAAAGTAGTCTTTAATAATGAAAGGTTGTGTTTGATACTTAAGATCTTCCTCTAAAATATTCCTCTATAAACTCAAACAGACACAGTTCGTGGAAAGTTTTAGAAGTTTTATTTTTCAGACTTAGTTACAACGCTGCAGGTCTTTCTCTCTCTCTCTCACATCAAATTTACTTTAAAATCAACACTTACACATAAACATTTACTAGATTATGGTCCATGAATGTGGTCAACACTCGTCTCTCACTCTATTCTGCTCTTGCTTAGCCATCATGTAACATGTCCGACTAGCTAGCTTCTAAGCTAATTTTAACATTACCGCCAATGGAGAAATGCTAACCGCGATTAGCATTTAATACAACACAAATGCTATACTAAAAGAGCGAATAGAAATATCTTCGTACATCTTTTCATGCTTCATAAAGAAATACTTACAGACGTATCTCAAGGCTACCAAATGGAAGAAGTAAAACATTAGTGCAGCGTGTCTTCTCATTAGAATCTAAAAACAATGAGGCACTAACTACGGCAAGAGAGGAGGGATAAATACGAGCATGAAAATGTCATTTTTTCTAAACACATCAGTTTCCGACCGTCCACACTCAAACGCAACCCCGGAGTTTTCAAACACCTCCATTCTCGGGGGTATTTTCAAACTCCTCCGTTTAGGGCGTAGTGTGGCCGCTCAGCGTAAACGTAGCAAAACATATGTGTTTCCAAACGTAAACAGAGTAGTATGGACATGGCCTAAGAGGAGCTACACTGAAAAGCTGGAGAAAAAGTTCTCAGCCAACGACCCATCATCAGTTTGGAGAGGCCTGGAAGTACTCACCAACTACAGGAGACTACCCCCCACTGCGGCCAATCACCAACTGGCTGACGACCTGAATTTTTTCTATTGCAGGTTTGATAAACCCACTTTCACACCCCATCAAACAACCACCTGCCTCCTCACCTCTCCCAACCGGCACTGAAGATCTGCGAGGAGGATGTGAGTCGGCTCTTCCACAGACAGAAGATCAGGAAGGCACCAGGCCCAGACGGTGTGTCACCCTCCTGCCTGAAAGTCTGTGCTGACCAGCTGGCCCCCATCTTCACACAGATCTTCAACTGATCACTGGAGCTCTGTGAAGTCCCCTCCTGCTTCAAACACTCCACGATCATCCCCAAGAAACCCTCCATCACAGGATTAAATGACTACAGGCCCGTCGCCCTGACGTCTGTGGTCATGAAATCCTTTGAGAAACTGGTGTTGACCCATCTGAAGGACATCACAGGACCCCTGCTGGACCCCCTGCAGTTTGCCTACCGTGCAAACAGGTCGGTGGATGATGCAGTCAGTATGGGACTGCACTAC
>NW_022280122.1:1268722-1293045 GCF_004355925.1 Anarrhichthys ocellatus
TATATATATATATATATTATATATATATTATATATATATTATATATATATATATTATATATATATTATAATCACTGTGTTACACACACCTTTAAATATAAATCAGTTTGTATATAATCCAGGTGTCAGGATCCCTGCCTGACCTGTTGTGTGTTACCTCTGTTTCCCCTGATCTCCTCTCGTCATGTGTCCGCCGTAGCACCCGTGTCCGGAGCAAGTTCGGTAGTCCGCCGGAACACCTGTGTCCGGAGCCCTTCTGCGGCCCCGTGGCCTGTCAGATCCAGTCAGATCTGACCAGAGACTAGAGACTTAACTTGACCTCTAGTTCAAAGACTTGAGAAAAATGACTTGTTAGCTTGTCTGGTTTCACTTATTACTATTTACTTTATGACTCTTGAGTGTACTTTACCCAGGGTCACTAATGATATGGAACATATAAACCAATGTATGCACAGTTCTATGGAATGGAATAAAATATGACATAATGTTTGCTGTGTATAAATGTGTTGATTAGTCAATACTGGCTTCATAACAACATATGCATTCTGGTATGTAGGGCGTTTAACATTAGTCCTGGGGGATTTAGTGGGGATAAAATAATTGATGTGAACAGATGTCTGTAGATCTGGGGTGTTGAATATACATTAACATGTAAATGCAGAGCCTGAATGTTAATATGTTTTGCCAATATTTATGCTGGAATTGTTGATGTAGTTTGTAGGTCTTTGCTCTTGTGGGTTTGGTTACCAACCAATACCTGTACGTGTTTCCAACATCAATATCATTATTATATTTTTTTCGGTAAGTGGATATTCACAGGTGAATTGACAATGAATGGATTGTGGCCGCTGATAGCATCATTGCAGCCATCATCTGTCCAATCTCAAGGTCGGATTCACAAAAGATATTGTGCTAATCAGGGTTGGGGGTGAAGCGTTAGACAGCTCAGATGACTTTTTTGTTGTACCAAGAAACGTAAAGCATTAGTTTTACTCCCATGACGTAGTAACATAACACCATTTTCATTAATTGAAAATGAAATGTAACATTAGGACAAGTTGAACGAGGAATAATTCAATAGCCACATTTTTTTGGAAGCACAGTTATTGGTGCATTTCACCCTTTGCAGGTGCTTTGAGAATAATAGGGTTATTATAATAGGGTCTTATTTGTGCAGGTTAAGTGGCCGCTTTGAATTGACCCTTCACTGCACTTAGTGTTCACTGCCCAAATTGCTATTTTTAACTATAATGACATAAACACCTTTATTAGGGAATAACTATAAAATGTAGATTTGAAAGGAGCATTTTCTGTTTCCTAGTTTATAACAAAAAGCATAATTCCTAGAGTAGATTTTAGGCTTTTGTATCTTTGATAAGCAGCCGAGCCAGTGTCATATTCGTTTTTGTGTAATAGTCTGATATAACAAACAATGGTCTTGATACCTGTTTGCAACATATGTAAATTTACAAATCCTACAAACCCTGTGTAGTGTGAGGGCTTTTTTTATTTGGACAAAACACATTAAAAACTACAAAACCAAAGGGAGACCTAATGTGGACTGTACTGTGACTAATAGCTTTCACTGTTGATAATTCCTGACTGAGCGTGTGACAAGCATCAGCCATTGTGGAAGAATTGAGTGCTAATTAACTGCGATTACTGTTTTTATTACAAGATGCCCAAAGGTCTGTGTGCCTGGCCATTTGCCAAGAAACCTACTCCGTTGTTCGGTAATCTTGTAAAGACTGGAAGATTGGAGCGCCAATAAGTACTGTACTTAGCCCCAAAGAATATGCTGCTTATATATGTGAGAATCCAACAGACGATACAGCTGCTGCTGGTACATCATCATCAGTACTTACGGCAAAACAGATGGTAACTGGTGAGCTGATCCTGTACCTTGATGTTAGCTCACCAATTTTACACACGAGAGGAGTGCCCGTTGAAAACATGCCTGTTCAGAAGGGGACGAATGTTTGGCCTTGGTGTTGCTGCTAGCAGCTTTCCTAAATAACTTCACTCGACTCTTTGCTTCATTGTGTCCTCAGCAATACACCTGCCAGGACATAGTGGTGTCGGACACACATTTTGTTGCTACTCAAGGTCAGAAACACTAATGAGATACACTCTGGTTCACAGGAAAAAACAGCTATGGATTTATTACTATGTTTAGATGTGAAAAGCATTTAATCATGTTACTATTCTAACTAAGTGCACCACGGAAGAACTAAGAAAAGGCCAACAAAATGCAACTCAATTGTATACTACGTAGTGTGAACTTCTACTTTAGAGGAAAATAATTTTAGTAGTACATTCACCTGACGGAGAAATGTTACTGGCAGATTCAGATTTGACTCTCAAAATATAAATATTAAAGTATGTTGCATTATTAGTCAATAAACTATCCAATATCCTGTTAAAATGAAAAGATCTACCTTGTACAGACAACAGCTATCGTTTTACGTTTTCGTTTTTACGATGCCCCTGAGCCCCGGCAGCTGGCACACCTGCGTCTCATCATATAATCAATTCTGCAGTATCAACCCTGGCTTTCCTCCCAGTCTTTGCCAGATCATTGCATCTACTACTGTACAGTGGTAGCTATGCTATCAGGCCTAAGAAGTATTTTGCGCAATTCCTATATTTTTGTTAGTAAAGTAAACACTCTTTCCTTGCCCTCAGACTCATCTCCTTCTGCCAGTCCTCTGTTCTAGATCCCCACTCTCAGCCGTCAAACCCAGCTCCTGGTTCCTGTCTATTCAGGTGCTGGATCAGCCCAGACAACACTCTCCCTCTGCACAGCCCGTCTGCTGTCATCTCATTTATGAAAACCAAGTTTGCAGCAAAACCTTTTAACCTGCTTTCAGAGTCTGTGTGCTATGTTCTGGGTTCATTCTATACTGAACGAGACAGTAAGGACATCATATTATATACATTGCATTGAATATACAATGCAACATAAAACAACACTTTCCTAATATTGTGTTTTCCCGGGCCATGCCTTCGTAGACCTAGAAATGTACTAGGTATTAGGTGCTGGGTCACAAAAATAGGTTAAATTAAAACGTTTAGGTATACAAAGATGTAACAGACTTGCCAGTAAAAAATACTGTATAGCATAATGAAAAGACTTCTACAAAGTTTCTCCAACATAAACAGAAGCACTTTTCTGGAATAGGGAGTAACATTTCTGTTAGGAGATATGGTTATCCTGTATCGGCAAGGGAATGCAACACTGATCAAAACATTCAACAAACCTGAGTAGGGTTCTTGGTAGGGGCTTGTAATAGAGCTTGTTGTATTCCCTCACTGATAAACAATAAGAGCAGAAGACGACCAGGAATTTGGAATGGCCCCTGGATCAAGCATCACATGAGAGGTGGGACACCAATCCCCAGGAGGCCAGGGCCTCCAAGAAAAGCAGCCTGAATTTCAGCCGGATAAGGATTTCCCAATAACAAGACTATCTGCTTCAAAGACTCTCCCAGCAGCTAAATTCAGCTGGATGTGTGGCAAATGAAAACAGCTCACACGCTAAGCATTGTTTTAAAAGTGAGTATAAACTTGGCTGCATTAACTTGCTTTTGCAGTTGCTTAATGTTAATGCACAGCTGTGGCAAAGTGCAACTGATCAGAATGAATCTACTACAGTTCAAGCTGTTTATTTCCCTGCATACATAAATAAGGTGATATGATTCAGCACCTTGGACAGTGCTCTTATAGCACATACCTATTGGCCCCGTTACACGCTTCTATTTTGGGCTGTACTCGGTGAAAATTAGGTATGACATTATGTTGAATACACTGGCTGAAGTGACATTATTAGTGCCAGTTGTCAATCTATATATTTTTTAACACATGAGAGAATTAAGATCAGACTTAGAAAGTGGACCACAACAATTTATGTCGTTTTATAAACTTTGTTCAGGAACAGGGCCACGCCCAGAACACAGCTCATTTACTCTGCAGAGTATTTAAGCACAACAAACCTGTTAATTTCCTCTTCGACTCTTGTCTTCACATGACGTACGACAGACGCTCTCTAACTCAGCAGACGCTCCATCCCTCTACCCCTACCCCACATCCAGACGAGCAACGCTCTCTGACTCAGCTTTCATACGCTTCAACACGAGGCACGGCAGACAAACAAACAAACTTCGACTCAGCTCCTACGCGACGTACGACAGACAAGCAACATCTTAAAACTGCTTACCTTTCACAAAGGCTCTCCTCAACCCTTCCGGACGACCAGCCATATCCGGAAGCTCCCTCCTTTTCTCACCACGCTCGTCGCTAGCAACTTCGGCTGCGTTTAGCCATCCACATTCCCCGCAGCTCTCGATAACCATCCTCAGTCAACTCCGAAGCTGTTCCGCCCCTGCCTTCCAACAGCCCGGGGGGGAGATTCCGATTTCGGAATCCCATCCTTCGACCCGAATCCTCTCAATTCTTCACCCGCGCCGCTCTCCCGACCGCCGTTCCAGGAGCTCGAACGACCGGTGAAACCACGGTGACCCTCATTCGCCATTCCGAGGCCCCAACAGCCTCTATATATCCCACTTCTCCGAGCGGACAGTCTCTCAACGAAGAAAGCAATCATCCAACGCAACATTCCTTTACATCAGTCTGTTAAAAGCGCAACTTTCCAAACTATTCAAGCACCCGTGGCACAAAACCGCTCTCGCTCTCCGAGCCTCCAGAGCACTTCCGGGTTCCCGCCGCCACGTCAGGCGCACGCCGATGACGTCATGACGCATCACACGGCGGAAGAAGCCCATCCATCTACATCAGTCCCTCCAAAGGGCCAGGTTGTATACTCTGATCGTGAATCTTTAACCTAAATGTGTTTAGAGAAGGGCAGTCGACTGCGTCCTGCCTTAAGTTGTCCCATGCCATACTGACTCTGGCCGTCAAGCTCCCCCCGCGCCAGAGACATCTCCTCGCAATGTTTTTCCCCCTGACTTCACGATTAACCCAGGCACATCCATCCCTCCATCCTTTCTGTTACTTCTACCTTCCATGTTCTACCCACCTCGGCCAACTTCGGCTAACTCCTCCCACCTCTACCGGCTACCCCAGCTGCACAGACCGCTCAAACAACAGAACAGGTAGGTATATGGCACAGCTAAGGGAGCAGCTCGGGGTTGGTTTTCTTGCCAGGGACGCAACAGTTGTTTCTTCCTGCCAATGCCCCCCTCCACCCCTACCCCCACTAGCGTTGCCATCCCATCTTTAACGCGCCTCCTCATTTCCACAGCTCCGCCAGCAGACAATTCCAGTGTCTTCTGACTCTTCCACCCCCCGCCCCCCCACCAGTTTCACTTTTAGCCACAGCTAACCCTATCCTCGGACAATTCCGAAGTCGTCGGTCCTTTGCCTTCCAACAACCCCAGGAGAAGATCCCCGAGGGACATTGTGCCTCCAAAGAAGAAGAAGCCGGTCACCTAAGGCAGACATCACCAGCACCTCCAAGTCCTTACCACCGATCCCGACTACCGGTACCTTTTCGTTTTCCTTCGGAAGGACGCGTATTACTCCGCCATGCGTCCGTCCAAGAGCAGCCGGAAAATTTGCTTACCTGAATCCAGACAAACGTCTTGTCACCGCAACCTCTCGGTGCATCACTTAATTCTACTGTCTTAATCACCACAGTCATTATCGTGCTACCTACTGCCACCCACTGGCACGGAAGAGTATTTAATTACGTAGCCAGCTACTATGTTGCAGGGCCAGATGCTCAACCATGGCAAATTATTCAAAGCAACTAATTAATATATATTATTTCTGGACCGATTTAAGCAAATCCGGATATTTTTCCCACGGCCTACCTGACGATCTCTCACGGCACACCGGCGGGCTATGGCTCAGGGGTGAAAATCACCAACCTAGACGACTTCCTCACTGTCACGCTACCTTCTTCAAACCCAGCACACGGTCTAAACACTCGGCTTTCCTCCACCAAATTAAATAAATAAATAGAATCAATAGATTAAACAAAATCCTCCTTGCCACACATCCCGTTAGTCGCCGCTGCCGTTACAAACCTACATGACCACGTCACACTTGATGAAGCACGTAAACCGAGCTAACTGACACCAGTTCCTCTCCTCCCGGAACGGCATCTCCTTCCACGATGAACACATCACCAAGCCGGAAGACATCCAGCTTTTCACAGACGCAGCACCCTCGATCAGCTTTGACGGCTTCTACAGTGACAATTGGTCCTTGGCTGCGAGAATTGTCATCGCCCACACCTTCCTCCGCGATCTACGAAACGCATCCCATAGTCATAGTAGCCATTATTTTGGGGCATGAACGGTCCATTAAAAGACCATTGCCGTCCACTGAGAATATAGCGCAGATGGCATCCTCAACATCCTCAGTGTACCTCACCAGACGGAACCGCTTCCAAGCTTTCGCAACTCCTTTAGCCTTCCATTCCTGTCACTCGAGATCCTTACCCCCACGACCTTCAGTCACTTATCCATTTCCCTCCTTAAGGTCAAGCCCTCCACCGTACAGGTTGACATAAGCGGAATTAAATCCTACACAAACTGTCCTCAGCGCTCCGTGCCCAGCCTACCCACTCACACGCCGCCATGCTACTCGAAGGACCTCCTCACCTGCGGCATCCTCACCCTCAGCTCAGGTCATCCGTCTTCCTTCATGGACAAAGCATTAAAGTCCACGTTCTTGCCAGCTTCTTTCGCTGCTCCGAGTTCACCGCCTTGAACTCCATCCGTCCCGAGATGCCACCGCGTCAGACATCACATCCATCTATCACCTCAACGCCGCAAGACCAACCAATACAGTCCACCTCAACCCATGTACCTTTTCCGACCAGACTCGTACCCAAGTCTGTACGAGCTCAAGTTCAGCCAGCCGAACTCCCCGCAAGATCCCCTGTTGCAGTCTTGGGCTCACCACCACTTTCGCCATATCTTGGGCTGATCCATAATACCCCCCCGAGTTTACTCAGCGCCGCCTCCACCGCTTCAAGCCAAGGAATTTCCGACCACATCCTCAAGATACGTGATTGTTGGCCCCACGTAACTCTCACAAGTTCATTCCAACCCGAACGACACCAGAAACGCCATCGGCATCAGTCTTTATGGAGCTATCTTTGGGGACTCTGCACTGCCAGAGCTTCCGAAGAGACAGCCCCACCATACAGTCTCCGTTCCCGCCAGCCGCTGGATATCAACGGTCCCCCTTCGATCGCCTAACCTCCTTCCTACAAACCCTCCTCGTTTCTTCTTCCCTACATCCCTTCATCCCTCTACCCTACATCCCTCTACCTCGACCCCTACCCCTCATCCCTTCATCTCTTCATCCCTACCCCACATCCCATCATCCCTCTACCCTACTCCCCTTCATCCCTCAACCCCTACCCTACATCTATTCATCCCTCGACCCCTTCCGCTTCTTGAATCTAACAATCATTCCACTATGCAATAAACCTCTCGAAACTCGTACTGTTTTTGGTGTGGTCCTTGTTAGTGAAATTCTATCACTTGCCTCTCAGGGCCATCTCCATATACCATGACCAATGTTTTTTTATTTTTTGCTTTATTTAAAAACATGGGAGCAAATGGAGGATGTGAGTTGATGAAAATGATTCACCAGATTTTGATGACATCTGCCAATGTCTAACCCTAACCCATTTAGCTGGCAACCAATATTTATAAAACCATCTTACATTGACATTTAATTCAACTTTAAGACCACCGACATAACATTTTCTTTGTTTTAGTTTTTCTTAACTTTTGAAAGCCCATGGTGACCTATTGACATTCATTTTTGCTTTTCTGTTACTAAATTATTTTACTAAATATATATAGATATATATATATATATATATTTTTTTTTTATTGTATCAACTGTCTCACTGAGCTTTCTGTTATTGTTATTATTGCCTTGCTCTTGCTGCTTTGTCTGTCAAAGCACTTTGTAAACTTTGTTTTTAAAGGTGCTATATAAATAAAGTTATTATTATTATTATTTTAATCAGTATTTTAAAACAGGTCATAAACTATTGGATCTATCATATAGGTGAGTAAATGTCCAGTTGACCAAGATCAAGATTTGTATTTTGCATAACATAATTTCATAATGATTTGAACACAACTAAAGCTAAAAGCAGCATCACTTCTCCTGACTGTTACTCTGACAAGCCAAAGCAGGCAGTGGTTCCTCATTCTGTAGCAGCTTGTGATGGCAGAGAAGAATTTGGAGTAATTGCATCTTTACAAAGGTGAGATAAAATGGTTTGCTATTAGAAATTTTCAGTTTTCCAGACGGAGCCAGAGGAACACAGCACAGAAACTAATCCAGCAACCCAGTCTGTAAAAGGTGTAATATATCAGCTTCCACACACATATGAGTGGAAGTGTACACTCAGAAACCGACCTTACATAACATCACAGTGGGCTGCCACATGGCGGGGTGGATGTGTCACAAGTGTTTGGACTTTCCACTCAGCAGGTCTACAAGATGGGCTTTTGGGCCGTGCCACCTCCTGGAGAGAGTCACCAAGTGCAGCTGCTTGCTCTGTAGTGACACACATACTTCCTGCCAGCAATCACTTTCTCTCCACTCTCAGCACCAGACCCACACATGGGGAAACAAATATCCAGGACAGTCGTGTCTGCTGTCCATGCCATATTATCCTGGGCACCAACAGCCACCACTACCACCATCAGCGCAGTGCTCACCCAGCCAGTGTTGCCTACTTGGCGACTTTCCAAACCCTCATGGCGACTTTTTTTGTCAAAAGCTACTAGTGACAAATCTAGCTACTTTTTCTGGTGGTGTTGGAGACTTTTCTGGTGTTTTGACTCTGACGTGAAAGCACGTACCGTTCGGCACGCGGGAGCTGCCGTGAGCCCCTCCGCCGCCCCAAAGCACTCAAAGGTGATTAGTCTCACAGTAGCCCCTCGCGCCGCAGTCCCAGCTGCAGAAAGAGGAGACCCACACTCTCCGTGTCCAGACTGCAAATGAATCGCGCATGCGCAAAGCCGCCGCTGTTCCCGCCTCTCTCCTACAGCGCTCATTACAATTATGCAAATTGGGCGATGACGTCATTTAGCGACTTCTAGCGAATTCTAGGACAGCCAATAGCTACTTTCCTTACTGAGGAGTTGGCAACACTGCACCCAGCAGCTCCTGCTGTATTTCTTGAAATTCATAAGATGGCTCCATGTTGTGTGAAGTGAGACTAAAATGCAGTGTTGTGTACAGTGAGGTTGCCACAGGCCTTTTGGCATGCATTTCAAAAATAATTCATTGAATCTTTCCATGTTATTGAATTATTTTCAACATGTGTAAGGTAAATTGGAGCTGTATTTTTTTTAATGCTATAAGGTAATTGCCAAGCCCAGCCCCATCCTGCTGCTACACCGATCAAATTCTTGCTGTAGCTACTAATTCAAGTTAACTCAGTGAGATAAAATCCAGCATCATATCTAGCTGGCCTGGAAGTGGAACGAAAGTGTTGAATGTGAAATCACACGATATATCATATTATAACTCACCATGATTGAGCTAAAGTAAACATGGAAAAATACAGATGTATAAGATATAACAGCAAATTCCCGGGCCTGGATCCGAGTACACGTGACCCCAAAGTTAATTAGATTAGTGTAAACGCTGTGTGCCTGACTCCACATGAAAAAGTGGTCATGGGCACTGATCATGTGTAATCGAATACAGTTTGCATTAAGTGTGAAAACCAACTGTATCAAAACAGGGATGTGGACCACAATTTTTACATGTTGTCACTCTCTGCAGGCCCTTTCAGACACAACGTGACGGCGGCACCACTACGCTCTGAAACACATTATTTCCAATGGCTTGCACCGCACAAAGATGGTTGCAAACTGCGATATGAACCGAACCCGATGGCGAACGCAATCTAGACCATGGCGTGAGCAAGATCGAGCAGTGCTCTCTTCCGCATCAAGTAAATGCCAGGAACTGTATTGTTGTGGAGGCGGAAACAGTATATGACTCATACACGCTTGTACAGTCCCAGAAACAGACACAGCATAAATTGAAAAGTTTCAGGTTCGCCTAAAAAAAAAAAAAAGCACTTACAGAATTATTATTTATTTAGTATGATGCAGCTGCAGGTCTCCCAAATCATAGCACAATATGTGAACAGTCTCTCTGCAAAGTTTGACTTTGATAAAGTGAAGCAGAACAGAATGAGAGGTTTTAGTACAGAGATTTAAGGCGAGGTCTCCAAAATGGTCATTTTGGCACCATCTGTGCCATTTGAATTTTCTCATGTACCAAACTATATATTTCACTTGTATATCACTAATGGTGTTCAATACATCCAAAAACAGCAGTTTTAGCTTAATTTTGAAAGCCAGAATCCTCTGAGTCCTCTCTGTGTCTCTCTGGGTACTGGAGTTTTTCTCGATGTCAGCCCCCTGTGAGTACGCAGGGCTCTATCTCAGCAACCCATTGGTCGATTTCAGTGAATGACACCTCATTTGAAGAGTTAGCGCCAATAGAATTTAGCTATACCAACCAAAATGAGATTGACACCACTTTTAGCCAATCAGAATCAGCAGAGCGCCGTCCTGTGAGACGTGCTTGCTATGACACAAGGCGATTCTCAGACTTCCTGCTTGGACCCACAGCCACCTAGAAACGCCTGGAATGATTTTAGTGTAACACAGGACGTAGATCTAACGTATTGGAATTACCGGGGAAATAAACATATCGATGAAAAACAGCAAAGGTAAGAGAAATTTTACAACTATCGTTCGATGAAGCAATTTCTGTTGTTGGTGTTCTCTGGCTCATATCTCAATGATGCTTTGTTGTAGCTGGATTTGATGTATATGTCCGGAATCTGTGGAGGGTCTGCTTTCTGTTGAGATATCGTGTGTGCGTATTGCATAAAATACCACAGCAGTACAGCCAGAAATGTGGCGAGTGGGTTGACAGCACTTTGCGACACACGACCTCTTTCTTGTTCATAACTAGCTCTGTGCGTTGAACACAAACCAACTAGCCAATTGTTTGAAATGTTAAAGTAGAGATGCATGCCTAAAAGAAAAGCCCACATTTCTTGTCGGAAGGACAAAACACTCCTAATATTAGGCATTAAGGAGGACTTGGATATCAACCGTTTTTTTTGGATATGAGCAAATATTCCATCCTTTCAAGAAGGTGGTTGAAGGATTGAAATAAGGAGGCTATTTGCAAGCCAACGGAGATATATGGCACAAGCAGCTCCTGTCGTTTCAATTTTCCATATTTTGATGCAATAAACGACATGTTAGGGCATCGACTCTTGTCAAACACAGTCGACAATGGCTTTGACATGGGATTCACTCACCCTGGTCATAAGGATGTGGCATGGGGTCGTTTAAGCACGGCTGCATGTAAATGGGAATATTAGTGGAATATTCTTTTTTATTAGCCATGTAAACAGCTTAGTAGGAATACTGTCTCTTTTGGAATAAGGCCAAAAAATGGAATATTTTGTGCATGTAAACGTAGTCATTGTATGTGCCAAATTTGCTCAAGGCGTTCTTGATACATTCTGTTCACGAGAATGGACAAAGAGACAGACAACACCGAATATACATAGGTCCTCATACCACGGCAAGGAGGCATAAAACTAAATAATACCTGGGTTGAAAGGGCAGGGAGCACTACTTAAACCAGAAACTCAAACATCACTGTAGTATAATGTAACTTGTTGCAATTACTGCTTAGCACAACAAGAGAAGACAAAATGGACTTGCGGGTACATTTCAGATTCAGGTTCTCTGAAGGCGATTGGAGCCTAAAACCACAAACGCACTATGCATGAGCAGCAGCCCACTTCACTCTCCATCTTGCTGATGCTTTCAATGATTTTTTGTGAAGGTTCTTCTGTCGATGCCCTGAGGCTGGCAGTAATATTAATTCTTCATCAGAATACTTGTTATGCTGTAAGTTTTCCTGGCTTTAAGTATCACAAGCTTAATTAAAGCTACGAGCAGCGATAAACGGGCCCTTGCATCGTCCCGCACGTCAGGGGTGCCGGCGGGACTCCGGCCAGCGCAGCCAAGAACGTCCGCGACCTCAACGTTTTTTTCCCGCATGATGCTGGAAATGATCTTAGTAAATCGTGCACCGCTTCCTGTATCCGCTGTGTGGTGCTGCAGAACACACGCAAACATGCATTTTGTTGCACCATATCAAGTGTAAACCACATCTTGCAAAAGTCATGTAAATCGGATGCTGTTTGTCAGAAAACGCAGATTTTCTTTCGCCAGCAGGGAGCCCTGTGAGTATTAGTGGAAATTAGCTTGTAGACATCCTCAGGCCATTAGTGTTATCAAGCACGGAATGTTTGGAACAAGTCCAGTGGCGTTAAATCAGCTTTTTAAGAGAGGGAATCATGTGAAGCAGCATTCCCCAACCATCGGGTCATTTTGTACCGGGCCACACAGAAAGAATAAATAACTTATATTATTTCCGTTTTATTGATTATCAGAGTCTGAAAGATGTTTTATTTTGAAAAATGACCGGATTCTCTCCCAATTTCATCCGTCTGTGGGAAAGGCCCACTAAGGAGACAGTAGAAGAGCCTACAACTTCCAAGAAAAAGAAAGCTTAATTTAACAGACAATATCAGGAGTCTAATTAAATACCAGGAGTATTTATCACGTGCCACGCCTGCTCTGCAGAATATGTGGTGACGGAGGAAGATCAGCTGCTGGAGATTGCAAATGACGGTGGCCTTAAAAGTATATTTGAGACAATAACTCTGCTGGTGTTTTGGATTAAAATCAAGGCTGAATATCCTGAGATCGCCACAAAATTACTAAAAACCCTGCTTCCATTTCCAACATCCTATCTTTGTGAAGCAGGATTTTCTGCAGTGACAGCAATCAAAATAAAATTACGAAGTAGAGTGGACATAAGGAACTTTGGGTGTCATTGTCTCCCATTATCTCCAGATGGGACCGTCTCGTTGCAGAGAAACAAGCTCAGGGCTCCCACTGATTCAGCGTTATTGTGAGTTGTATTTTTTATGCATTTAATTTTTGTTTTCATGCCGATCATTTTATTTCATTGTGTTTATCCGCCACACCTTGAATGCCAGTCCGTGGCGCAAAAAAGAGTTGGGGACCGCTGATGTAAAGTAGCCGCCCGCAACGGCTAAGCCATTCCGTCACATGTAAAGCTATTGATAACTTTTAATCACAATGGTGTTGAGATTGTACTGACTAAATTTGAAGTAGATCTAACAAAGTCCCTAAGAGGAATTTGTTAAAGTATAGCGACTACAAATGTGCACAAATCAAAATGTCCGACTTCCGGTATGGTTTACAGTATGGTCCCAAGAGACTTCTATTTAAGTCTCTATGAGTTACATGTGCCTACCAAATTACATACATGTAGGTGAAACGTAGCGATGGGCCAGCCCTTTTGAAAATGTGTAGGGGGTGCTATGGAGGCAATTTAAAACGTCTAAGCCAAAACGTCATATGGAATATGTCTTCCCATTACCTATGACCTATGTGCAAAGTTCCATGAGTTTTTGAGCATCGCAAGCCACTGAACCATCAGCTTCCTTTTTCATGGTGAATGGTGCGTTGCTACGACAACGTTGAATGAAAACTCACAATATTCATGATGAAACATCTTCAATGTCTAAAAGCTATTATTACCAAATTTGAGAGTAATCAGGTCAACTGTATAGGAGGAATAAATAAAAGTATAAAATGAAACATTTCCTTTTGCCAGTAGGTGGAACTATGACTATGTGAAGATTTTAGCATTGATATGTTCTCAAGCTTGAAGTAGCATCATGCATAAGAAGTCAAGGTTCTTCCATGAAAACTCACAAACATTTTATCACAAAGGTCTTAAGAGCATCCTGACCAAATTTGAAGTTGATCGCATAAATTCTGTAGCAGGAGTTCGTTGAAGTGCAAAAGCTGAAAAATGCCAAAAGTGAAAAAAGAACAAAATTGTGGGTTTACTGTAGCTCCCCCTAGTGGTTGAATGGAAAGAAAATGTCAGGGTATGTACACAGGGTGCGATGTGCACATATGCTGAAAAAAGACAAAAAGCTTTTGATAAATGTTGATGACCTACATTCAATAATGACCCACAGCAAAGTTGGTGTCAATCGGACCAAGCGTGTAAGGAGAAGTTTGCAAAAATGTGTTTTTCACAAAATTCTAAATGGCGGAAAATTTCGGGAGACTGAGTTTAGGGATCTGAGAGGCTTTTTTGTAGATCTAGCGGAATTGGACATGTGTGTTGAATATCAAGTCAATCGGGCATACTGGCCGAGGGGCGTCACCGGTCCAACTTGTAGGGGGCGCTAGAGAGCCATTTCTTTACACACAAATATGCAACCTATGTCAGATGGCTATTTTCACCAGACCTGACAAGTCTGCAACATTTGGTGGGTTCAAAAATGCGCCCAAAGTGTAAAAATAAAAATCAGGAAAAAAATTAAAGCTGCAAGCAGCGATGTAGGGGCCCTCGCATCTTCCCGCATCTCGGGGGTACTGGCAGGACGCCAGCAGACACGGGCACGAATATCTTCGACCATCGGGTCCCGGAGTTTAACGTATTTTTCCCGCGTGGACTGTGTGATCCTGGAAATTATGTAGTGCAAATATTCCACCAGTTCCTGTGTCTACTATGTGGTGCTAGATAACATGCACAAACATGCATTATGTTGCTCTACATCAAGTGCAGACCACATCATGTAAATTTCATGTAAATCGGATGCCGTTTGTCACATAATGTTGTCTTCCTGTTGCCAGTAGGTGGCACTATGACTATGATTCAAAATAGGCCTGCAGATGTGTTCAGGACTGGAGTCTAATCAAACATGTGAAATCTGGTAAAGATCTGATGATGTGGAGTCAAGTTACATCAGTTTAGTTGTTCATGGCGAAGGATTGAAATTCGACGAGCCGCCACGTCGCCGACCTTAAACAACTTCTTACAATCTTCACAATGAAGCATTATCAAGGTCTTAGGGCTTTTCTGACAACATTTGAGAGGGATCTGATTAATCTGTGAGGAGCAGTATGTCAAAGTACACAACTTCCGGTTGCCACTAGGTGGCGCTATTACTATGATTCTAAATTGTCATATAGATGTGTTCCGGGTCAGGATGTTATGACATATGAGAGATTTGGAGCACATTACACAATGTACGGCTGAGTTACAACAACTTCCTTTTTCATGGCGAATGGTGTTCTTTTGTCGCCACGCCACAGATACGTAGTTCGATAACTTTTTGATATTTGAGTAACTTTTAAATGCCAAGGTCTCAAAAGCATACTGACCGAATCTGAAGTCAATCGGGTCAAATCTCTAGGAGTTCGTTAGTATGACACCTTGAAGTGGTCAAACGTCATAAAATTCAAAATGGCCGACTTCCTGTTTGGTTTAGTGAAAAATTCCAAAAGGATTTTTGTACGTCCCATCACGTTCCACATACCTACCAAATTTCATATAGCTAGGTGAAACCCGATGTTGGGGCTACTCAATAGGGTGCGCTATCAAGCCAATATTTCATACTGCAGCTGGACACCCCAATCAGATTGCAATTTTCGCAAAAAATGGCTTGTGTGCCAGATTTAAAAAAATTCCCAGTATCACAAGCACCTCCTTTTTGCGATGAAACTGGCAAAGTAATAATAAACATTAGAATAACAATAGGTCCTCCGCTCCAACTACGTTGGTGCCCAGGCCCTAATAAATAAAAAAAAGCTTACAATTTCAATAGGGCCTTCGCTGGCCCGACGTTGTCGGTTGCTCGGGCCCTAAATATACATTACCAGGTCTGGGTTGAAGGGGAAGTGACAAGGAAAAGAGGATGAATGGAGGTAGAAAAGACGAGGGAAGAGAAGGAACTAAAATAAAGAGAAATAAATAGGATGGAAGGAGGAAAAAAGCAGAGACTAAGAAGAGGGAATCTCAGGACTAAGAAGAGGGAATCTCAGGAAAACAAGATATTTAAATTGCTCTTTGTGTGGTATTGTGAGACAACATATGCCAACATCTGTTTGCGTTTGGAAAATTATGTCATTCACAGGAATAATGGAAAAAAAGGATGTCTGCAGAAGCAGACAAAAGACTGCCGTGAAGGGGCCTTTGACAATCAATTTCCATGTTTGCTGATGAACTTGGCAATTATATCAAATTACTTCAGCGGGAGTTTTCAATCTGATAATTGGTATGCTTTCAGCCTTGGTTCTGCTTTGTAATAAGATTCCTCTAGGACAAAATTAGTGCAATTATTTGTGCTCAAATCCTGAAGCACAAAAAGAGAAAAACGTCAGAGCTGTAGTGGCTTAATGGCAGAGCCGGGGAGGCCCACTTGATTATGAATGCAGTTTATTTACTGTATAAAGACACAATGGAATGAAAGGATTGAGAAGAATTGAAGACGCATATCGGAATTGGAATGTCATTTCATCACATTGTGTACAATCGTAATATTTGGTCTGCCTTAAAGCTTTGTACATCAGTAAAGACTGCAGACACACACAAACACACACTGCCATACATACTACAATGAGGAATTTGAATATGCAAACACGTTCCACACATGCACACTAGAAAAGAATGAAATATATTGAGACATCTCGGTCCGGATCAGTATCTATGTGGTTAGATCAGTGTCAATAATACTGAATACACAGAAGGATTTACAAATGTATTTTGTGATTTAGATAAAAATGATTCCCTTCACAAAAATATTTTTTAATGCACACAAAAATAGCTATCATTATATAGAAATGTAAACAAAATCCACAATTACGTCTTTTTGAAAGGATTTGAAATTTTGATCAAAAACATTTTTGGATGTTGTAACTGCTTGTCACGTGTGAACTTTTTGCATTTTTTCAACAGGTAGAAATGAGATCTCCCTCCACACAGGGTGAACTCTTCCATCATACTCAGGTAGGGAACATGTGGGGGGAGGGTTTGGAATCTCCTGGAAACGGTTAAAACAGCCGGTTGAAAGAACCAAACGTGGGGAGATAAGTCTGTAAGGATCCCCAAAGCTATCAAAAACAAAGTAATACAGCAACTGGAATGAAGGTTGCATTCGTTGGAATGAAGGTTGCATTCGTTGGTAGGTTGGCTACCAACGAATGCAACCTTCATTCCAGTTGGTTAATGCTGGAGAGACAGCGAGTGGTTACTGACAGTGGCAGGCGAGTGGCACTGCAGTGGCAAGCCTGTGAAAGCCTCAATGCACTTTGCTCAGCTGTCATTTTAAGAAGTGAGTTAAAGTGTCACAACATAATGCAACATGTTTGCGCGTTATCTAGAGCTACATACTGGATACAGGAACTGGTGGAATATTTGCACTACATAATTTCCAGCGTCACACAGTCCACGGAGGAAAAATACGTTAAACTCTGGGACGCCAGTACCCCTGAGATGCGGGAAGGTGCGAGGGCCCGTACATCGCTGCTTGCAGCTTTAATTAGGGCCCGAGCAACCGACAACGTCGGGCCAGCGAAGGCCCTATTGAAATTGTAAGGGTTATTATTTTTCATGATTTTTATTTGAAAACATTTGGACTATTTCTGGGGTACTTGCCATACACGAAAACTCACCAAATGTTGCAGACTTGTCAGGCCTGGTGAAAATAGCCATCTGATATAGGTTGCAAAAAAATATGTGTAAAAAAATGGTTCCCTAGCGCCTCCTACAAGTAGCGCCCCTCGGCCAGCATGTCCGATTGACTTGAAATTCAACACGTGTCCAATTCCGCTAGATCTACAAAAAAGCCTCTCAGATCGCTAACCTCCGCCCACTTAGATTTTCCGCCGTTTTGAATTTAGTGAAAAACACATTTTTGCGAATTCCTCCTACATGCTGGGTCCGATTGCTACCAATTTTGCTGTGGATCATCATTGGATCTAGATCATCAAAAACTTCATGATATCTCTGCATTTACAAGATATGGACCAATACCAATAAACATATTAGGGGTGGGGCTTATATATCAATACACATAACTTCTCAACCATTTGTCCTAAAATCACCAAATTTGCAGCATATGCACACATCACATCCAGTAACATAGCCTGACATTTTCATTCCATTCAACCACTAGGGGGCGCTACAGTAAACCCGCGATGTGCTTTTGTCACTTTTTGCATTTTTCAGCCTTCGTACTTTAACGAACTCCTACAGAATTCATGCGATCAACTTCAAATTTGGTCAGGATGCTCTTAAGACCTTTGTGATGAAAAGTTATCAAATTCGTGAGTTTTCATGCAAGAACCTTGACGTGGCGTGGCGGCCATTTTGCCTCATTGGGCATGAAAAAGGAAGTTGTTATAACTCCGTGTACATTATTCAATCCACACAAAACTTCCTATGCATGATGCTACTTCAAGCCTGAACATACAATGGAAAAAAATGTAATAACTCATAGCGCCGCCTACCGGCTAAAGGAAATGTCATATTTTATACTTTTATTTATTCCTCCTAGCCAGGTGACCTGATGAGTCTCAAATTTAGTAAGGATAACCTTAAGACATTGATGATGCATCATCATGAATATTGTGAGTTTTCGTTCAACGCTGTTGCCGTGGCGGCGCATCATTCGCCATGAAAAAGGAAGCTGATGGTTTAGTGGCTTGGGATGCTCAAAACCTCATGGAAATTTGTACATGTGTCAAAGGTCATTGGAAGAAATATTTTATATGATTTTTTTGTCTTGGCCGTTTTAAATTGCCTCTATAGCGCCCCCTACAATATTTCAAAAGAGCAGCCCCAGCGCTACGTTTCAGCTACATGTATGAAACATGAAAAAAGCTGATGTAACTCAGCTGGACTTGTTCCAAATGGTCCCAAACTTCCCATGCTTGATAACACTCATGGCCTGATACTCACAGCGCCACCTGCTGGCGAAAGGAAATCTGCATTTTCTGATAAACATCATCCGATTTACATGACTTTTACACAATGTGGTTTACACTTGATATAGAGCAACATAATGCATGTTTGCACGTGTTCTCTAGCACCACACAGCGGATACAGGAAGCGGTGCACTATTGGCAAAGCATAATTTCCAGCTTCACGCAGTCCACGCAGGAAAAAAACTTCTAACTTCCAGGCAGTCGCGGACACTCTCGGCAGCGCTGGCCGGAGTCCCGCCGGCACCTTCGACGTGGGGGAGGATGCGAGGGCCCGTTCATCGCTGCTCGCAGCTTTAATTAGGGTCCGAGCACCGACAAAGTCGGGCAAAGGCCCAGTTGTAATTCAAAGAATTATTATTATTATTTCTCCCCTAAAATCGCATTTTTCAGGGCTTTATCATACTCAAAAACTCACCAAATTTGACAGGCGTATCAGGACTGCGGGAAAACTTGATTTTATGGGTCGCATGCTCATGTATAACAAAATGGCTCACTAGCGCCCCCTACGATTTCACAGGCCACGGCCATAACCCAACATGTCCGATTAACGTGAAATTTGACACACATTCAGCTCCATCTGCTCTACAATCAACGTACTCTAACTTTTTAGCTCCGCCCATTCAGATTTCCACCACAACTTTTGTGAAAAACACATTTTTGCAAACTGCTCCAAAACGCTAGGTCAGATTGCTACCAAATTTGATGTGGGTCATGATTTAATTGATGTCATCAAAAGCCCCCTGAGAACTGGACCAATGAACGTATAAGGAGCGTGGCTCTGTACATCAATCAACCTAACTTTGAAACCATTGTGGTTATCATCACAAAATTTGAGACAAATGTCCACATTGCAGCCTGTAACGTACCCTCACATTTTCATTTCCTTCAGCCACTAGGGGACGCTGCAGTAGTTAGTTCTTTTGGCAATTTTTCAGGCTTTGTATTTTCACGAACTTCTCCTAAAGTATTTATGCGATTGGCTTCAAATTTGGTCAGAACGATCTTAAGACTTTTATAATGAAAACTTATCAAAATCATGAGTTTTCAAGCAACAACCATGGCGTGGTGTCCATTTTGTACAATTTTTCATGAAAATTGAAGTTGTTGTAACTCCAAGGTACATTGTCAAATATGCCCAAAATTTGTTATGCAGGATGCTAGTCCAGGCCTGAAAACATTTGCATGCCTCAATTTTTCATAGTCATAGCGCAACCTACTGGCAAAGGGAAATGACAAGTTTTACACTTTGATGTACTCCTAGCGATTTCACTAGATCAACCTCAAATTGTAGAAAGAAAGCCTTAAGACATTGATGATAGTTCATCATAATTATTGTGAATCAAAAAACTGAAACTGGTAGAATAGATATCCGCACACTTAAATCTATGCAGAGAAGACTTTGTTTGTAAAACATCTATAAACATTACATAGCTATTACAACTTTATTTAAATATAAAATAATTATTTGATATAACACACAATTACGATAAAATGATAATGTTACTAATAATAAGTTAACATTATTTATTATCATGCTATTGTTTGTTAACAGTAAAATAACTATTAACTAGTTTACTATTCATAATTTAATGGTGGTTATTATAAGTGTTACGACTCATTGGATACCAGTGTGATAACAGTTCTGCGGCTGATGAGAAGGCCCTGCAGAGAGACACCCATGAAGATCACCCGCGCACATCTGCATGCCCTGGAAGACTTCTATAGCTACCGTTGCCTGCAAAAGGCATCCTGGCGCTTACATTTCAGCTATAGATTTATTTACTTGCCTGATTCATTGGATTCACACTATGAGCCTCGACATAACCAAATTGATTTAGCTGTTTGAAACGTGTGAATCTATGTTGATGCAAATCAAATTGAGATGCGGACATCACATATATTCACTATATTTTATGTACATATTTTTTTTAAACAGAGAAAACCCATCCATTTTTCTATAGAATGTAGCACAGTTAAACAGTTTTAGATATTATCAAGGTTTTTTCATTAAAGAGCTTATTTTGTCTCGGAGTCTTATACTGATGCACCGAGGCATGCTTTAGCATATGTAGGAGTGAACTCCAGTGTAAACCCATGCCTATCATTATTAGATGGTCAGAGCAACTGACATAGTTTAAAGAGCAAGAAAGTCTGCAAAGCACAGGTGGGACAGAAGGATAGACGGGTCAATAAACACAGGACTTTCACTCACGAGACTTCTGTTCGTGTCTCATGTGAAAGGTCAGTTTATTTTACCATAATTGTGTTGCGTAATTTCTGTACTTAACTAGAGCCAGTTACAAAACTGTAATTTTACATAACAGATAGTCATTTTAACCCAAACCACAATCTTTTCTAAGCCTAACTAAGTTGTTCTGTTGCATAAGTAAACCTAAAAACTAAGTAAACCTACATTTGAAGTTTACTTTCCTTGTGAACACTGAGGTTTATTTTGAAAAGGAAACTGACACCTCAGTCTAAGATGGATTCATCTCCAAGATCTCCTTGCTGCAAGATTGAATCTTCTCCAATACCAGGATTTGCTTGTTTTCTTCACTGGATATGATTAAAAAATTCCATATTTGCGAAGTTGATCGGACAAAACGAGCATAAAACTGGCAAATTCTGCCAATGGAGTATTGTGATCTGCTATTCTGTTTATATGAAAGATACTGATGCATTTACAGTAAATCTTATGTTAGTTTGTTAAGGCTGAACAAATCTAAGGGTGTTGTATTAAGAAAATAATATTTTGAGCATTTAGTAAAAAGACCAGATGACTTGTAAAATAGAATTTCTGCAGTGATAATGAAGTGAGTGTGATTTGATGTGTACTCCTCCCTCACAGGCTGCTGTGTACAGCTCGGAGGCCTGCAGTAAGGAGGGCTGGGGTAATCATCATTAAGCATGGACGCTGCAGATGCGACTAAACGAGCTTGCCTTCCAAGCCATTAACTGCATTTCGGCTCCAGCAACTTCACCACAGAGCTTTCTCTTCGCAGCAGCCGCCTCTCTGTGCTTTGGGCTACATTCACCACAAACTCTATCCACATAAGCTCTTTAGAGACTCCATTAGAGCAAAGAAAGACACCATTTGTGAAGACACAATGTATATTGGAGAGTTAATCAAGCTTCTTAATTTGCCCAGGGCCCATTACTCAATGTGGCTTATTGTGTGGTCAAGAAGACAAACATGGCCTGTCGCAAATAGACACAATGCACCTTTAATCTTCCCAGGGCAGGTGGAAACCAACAAACTACCTGCCAATCACATAAATTGCAACATGGTTTTCATTAAAAGTTCAAGAAGTCTTCAGTGTTGGCAAAGAGCCTCAGAGCCTCTGTCTAATAAACTGTAAACACACAACTGTTTTGCTTCGCTTGCATTGTGCTGCATAAAACCATTTGACTTTTAAATTGAATGTAGCAGGCAACCCGTTTAAAACCGCAAACACAATTATGGTTTAATACAGTATCCACCCGTGGATTGTCCCTCATAAATAATCATGTCCAAGAGTTAAAGTGATTAGCGTGTGAAGGAGACATGTGACAGCACCATGCAGCGCTTGTCGCCCAGGTGGGAGATAAAGGGGGGAAGGATGGTTATTATTTTTTGTCTGCCACCTGGAGTTTGGAGGGAGAACGAAGATGAACCAAACATCCCAACTTTCCTTCCATTTTCTCCCAAAGTCTGCTGCTGTCAGAAAGTCTCAAATGCAAACCTCACTGGACTGACACTGCTCGCTATTATTCATCTACCTTTCCCTCAGGTAATGCGGGGTAGTGGAAACTAAATGGGGAAACATGCAGGGATGATGTCTGTGTCGAAGTTTTTCCTAGGGATTTGTTTGGTAATGCTGTTACTTTCACAGCTGTGATACATTCTGGCTGACGTAATTTAGGCTAGATTGAAGCCAAACGTAGCACCACGGTGCCCTAACTGTCCACTTCATATTGGGAATGTATCTGCTTTTTGTCAAACTGCCCATTATATCCATGTATATTTCCCTACCCCTCTCTCTTTTTCTGATAACCTATCTGAATTCAATAGTTGCTCTATGAAAAAATAAATGAGTGACTAATGTTGAGGTTTAAAACAAAGGATGAGAGCCTACAGGCCGCAGGTACTTTTCTGCTGCGAGCTTCTTACTGCGCACGCGCACCAGAAAAATGGGCTGGATCCGGTTCAAAATCAAAATCAATATTTAATGTACTACACAAAATTCACTTACAAACTGAATTAACTATCAATAGTAATGTTCTCAAGAACAGAGACCACATGCACTCGTCCTCACAGGTCTGGCCAATCCAGGTGCTGAAAAAGAGGGGCGGAAGTGGTCTGAAGAATGCTCCCTAAAACATTATTTTATATCCCCTGACAGTCGGAAAGTATCCGAAACTGTCCTAAAACGTCTGAATGATCTTCCGTTGATCAGTGATTGGCTCCATTTGAATCCTGTCCCCTCCCTGGATCGATCCTTTGTGGCAAACATCCTGAACTCCTCCTCTCTGTGACCTGCTGGTCAGTTGTCCACCTCTGTTCTCTGCTGCACCTCTGTAAAGCCTCACTCAAAATGTTCCCTTTCTGACCCTCAAAACTATTCATACAGTGTTTTTTGAACTCACTTTTTATTTAGTTTTCAACAACATAACAACATGCATTTTCAGACAGTTACTTTCTTTGTCCATTTTTCAGCTGTATGTAGTCTTGGTGCACATGGTATTCAGGTACAGTGTACAATGCACAGAAGGAACAACAAACATCAGATGGTGCTCACTCCAAGAGAAAAAGAGGGGGAAAATAATAATTGATTACATGCATCCATGAAAAAAAATAAAAAAATAAAAACAAGGGATGAAGAAATAACAATTGTCCACTCCTGAATGTAGTATTGTAGGTGCTATATATGCTTTTCAGAGAGGATGGTGTATAATGTGTGTGTGTAGAGAGAGTTAACAGGTATCAGTTCAACCAGATCGAGCAACATATAGTAATAACCCTCATTGTAATAATAACGCTATGACAGGACCCCATCGTTTAGTAAAGATAGGCTTTTGGAGCCTTAATGAATATGTGATTCGCTCCATTTGATAGATGTCCCATACTTTTTGGATCCATATATCGTATGTAGGGGGATCCGGTTTTAGCCATCTGATGGTTATACCCTTAAATGCTGCTGTGAGTAGTATGTTCAGAAGGTATTTTTTGGCCCTCCCATCCAGACCTTCAGGTATCGCTCCCAATAGTGCTACTGTGGGGTCTTGTTGGATATCCTGTTGGAATATCTCTTTGAGGGCATCAAAGACTTCTCTCCAGTATGCATTTAACTTAGGACATAGCCAGAATATACAGTTGTGTGAAAAAGTGTTTGCCCCCTTCCTGATTTCTTAT